>NC_088220.1:15455509-15473009 GCF_036934945.1 Oncorhynchus masou masou | reverse complement strand
CCAGTTAACACCACTATACTACAGCCCCAGTCATGTACTAGAATAAACCAGTTAACACCACTATACTACAGCCCCAGTCATGTACTACAGAATAAACCAGTTAACACCACTATACTACAGCCCCAGTCATGTACTATAATAAACCAGTTAACACCACTATACTACAGCCCCAGTCATGTACTAGAATAAACCAGTTAACACCACTATACTACAGCCCCAGTCATGTACTATAATAAACCAGTTAACACCACTATACTACAGCCCCAGTCATGTACTATAATAAACCAGTTAACACCACTATACTACAGCCCCAGTCATGTACTAGAATAAACCAGTTAACACCACTATACTACAGCCCCAGTCATGTACTATAATAAACCAGTTAACACCACTATACTACAGCCCCAGTCCTGTGCAGAAATAGAAGAAAGCAGTATGTTTGCGACACCAGTTTATCTCTATTCAGATGCTCGAATGGAGTCACTGAGGATCAAATGTCGGGGGTCAGAGCAGACCGGCCCGCAGGTGCAAACTGTCGCTCTGCCTAACCCACAGTGATGGGCCGTGTGTGTGTAAATGTGTGTGTACTGCATGTGTGTGTGTGTGAGTGCATGTTCGTGTGCTCGTACATTTAGAAAATGTATTGAGGGAACCCCAGACTTTAGCATTAGGTTAAACATGTTTCTGAGCCAGACATTATCACATAGACTCTCACCAGAAAGATTCTCCACAGAGGAAACCCTTCACTCTCTGTCATCCTGCTCCAAAATGGAGACATTTATGATCTGTGGATTTCACTTTCAATTTCCTGCCATTGTGGTTGTCAGGCTATAGCATTTTTAAGAATCGTCATTCAGAAAAGTGCTTGGAACTAACAAAATCACTTGAATGTGATGAATGAGCTGTTTTCCCAAGGTGGCCTTGTTTCATTCTGATATTCAATATACATATATGCAGGGGAGATATGAAGGATCAGAATATAAACACACAAACACACATACACTCACACCTCTTATCTCCCTGTAGGGCCTGTGTATGGAGTTAGCTGTTTTCTCAGAGGGAGGCCATTGTCAGGCTGCCTGTAGAGCTCTAGGGAAGAAACCAATTTACCTCCTCCCCCTCCATCCCTCATTCCTCCTCTCTCTCTCTCTCTCTCTCTCTCTCTCTATCTATATATATATATATATATATATATTACACACTCTCTTCCACACACACACACACACACACACACACACACACACACACACACACACACACACACACACACACACACACACACACACACACACACACACACACACACACACACACACACACACACACACACACACACACACTGTTCTCCTCGGAGTCCACCCTTTCAGCAGAAGGCTATTATTTCCTCTCTCTCCCTCTCTTGTGCTCCCTCTTTCTCTGTCTTTCCTTATCCTCTCCCCTTCCTACTTGGCTCCCCTCCCTCTCCCCTTACACTCTCTCTCTCTTTCCCCCTATCTCCATCTCTCTCTCTCCATCGCTCTCTCTCACTCCATCTCTCTTTCTGTCTCTGTAACCTAATTGGCCAGTCTTTTCCACCTGTTGTCCCTACTGTAGTGTTGGAAGACACAGTCAGCCCAGCAGGACAGAAAAACATGAGCAAGACCCCCCACCCTGACACACAGCAAAACCCTCTCTCTCTCTCTCTCTCTCTCTCTATCTCACTGAGGTACGTACTATATATCTCTGAAAATAAACCTTTGTCACTCTGCTATGTGGACACTAAAAAAGGGCTTTATAAACACATTTGATTGATTGAAAGCAGTTGAAATAAGGGAGGGTTTGAGGCTCTGACACGTGAACATCAGCAAAACAACCTAGAAAACAACTGAAAATAGATCTGAACAAAGTTTATATTTGTCTATTTAAATGTTTCGCTATTTTAGTGTATTTTGGGGTCATTATTTTCCTATTCTCTGCCAGATGATTCTTTGTGAATGTTAGATATTCACTGGAATGTGTCCAGTAGCCATATTTAACCAGATGAAACAGCAAATAAATACTGTGTTCTCTGGCTTGGAAACGTGAACGCTGAATTGCATTACCCATGACAAAGCTTTTACTACTGGCCAGAGATATATAAAATACAACGCATACAGGTAGCTGCCAAAATAAACAAAACACCAACATAAAGTGTCTTAATAGGGTGCTGGGCCACTACGAGCCAGAAGAGGTTTAAATGCACCTTGGCATAGATTCTGTCTGGAACTCTATTGTAGGCAGGCGACACCATTCTTCCATGAAAAATTCCATCATTTGGTGTTTTGTTGATGGTGGTGGAAAACACTGTCTCAGGCACGGCTCCAGAATCTCCCATTACTGTTCAATTGAGTTGAGATCTTGCGACTGAGACACACACACACACACACACACACACACACACACACACACACACACACACACACACACACACACACACACACACACACACACACACACACACACACACACACACACACACACACACACACACACACACACACACACACACACACACACACACACACACACACACACACACACACACACACACACACACACACACTTTAATTAAACTCCCTATGCTCCTTTGAGACACCTCTTTCATAGTCACTGTGATCTCTTCTTCTAGCCATGGTAGCCTAAATAAAGGGTAACTGGGCATTTTTACACATGACTCTAAGCATGATGGGATGTTAATTGCTTAAAAAACCTCTTTGTGCTAGCAATCACAATAAACGGGATGATATGACAACAGCCAGTGAAAGTGCAGGGTGCCAAATTCAAAACAACAGATATTTTACAATTACAATTCCTCAAACATATATATATTTTATACGGTAATCTTGTTAATCTCACCACAGTGTCCGATTTCAAATACGCTTTTCAGTGAAAGCACCACAAACGATTATGTTAGGTCACCACCAAGCCACAGAAAAAACACAGCCATTTTTACAGCCAAAGATAGGAGTCACAAAAAGCACAAATAGAGATTAAATGAATCACTAACCTTTGATGATCTTCATCAAATGACACTCATATGACTTTATGTTACACAATACATGTATGTGTAAAAATGGCTTGTTTGATAAAGTTCATATTTATATAAAAAAATATGAGTTTACATTGGCGCGTTACGTTCACTAGTTCCAAAAACATCCAGTGATTTTGCATAGCCACATCGATTCAACAGAAATACTCATCATAAATGGAAATGAGAATAAAAGTTATACACATGGAATTATAGATATACCTCTCCTTAATGCAACCGCTGTGTCAGATTTCAAAAAAACTTTACAGAAAAAGCAAATCATGCAATAATCTGAGACGGCGCTCGGAACAATAGTCAAATTAGCTGCCATGTTGGAGTCAACAGAAACCAGATATTACATGATAAATATTCTCTTACCGTTGATGATCTTCATCAGAATGCACTCCCAGGAATCCACGGTCCACAATAAATGCTTGATTTGTTTGATAATGTACAATTTATTTATGTCCAATTAGCTACTTTTGTTAGGGCGTTTGGTACACCTCTCCAAACGCTGGTGCTGGTCGACCATATCTTCAGACAAAAACTTCAAATAGTTTTATTACAGGTCGAAGAAACATTTCAAACTAAGTACAGAATCAATCATTAGGATGTTTTAACCATAAATCTTCAATGAAGTTCCAACCGGAGAATTCCTTTTTGTCTTGAGGAGGAGCGGAACACAGGAAGATATCATGTGGTATGACTCATTCCCCTCTTATTCAGTCCCACAACACAGTAGAAGCCTCATTTTTTTATTTTTTATTATTTTTTTATTTCACCTTTATTTACCAGGTAGGCTAGTTGAGAACAAGTTCTCATTTGCAACTGCGACCTGGTCAAGATAAAGCATAGCAGTGTGAACAGACAACACAGAGTTACACATGGAGTAAACAATTAACAAGTCAATAACACAGTAGGTAAAAAAAGAGAGTGTATATACATTGTGTGCAAAAGGCATGAGGAGGTAGGGGAATAATTACAATTTTGCAGATTAACACTGGAGTGATATATGATCAGATTGTCAAGTACAGGTAAAGATATAGGTGTGCAAAAGAGCAGAAAAGTAAATAAATAAAAACAGTATGGGGATGAGGTAGGTAAAAATGGGTGGGCTATTTACCGATAGACTATGTACAGCTGCAGCGATCGGTTAGCTGCTCAGATAGCAGATGTTTGAAGTTGGTGAGGGAGATAAAAGTCTCCAACTTCAGTGATTTTTGCAATTTGTTCCAGTCACAGGCAGCAGAGTACTGGAACGAAAGGCGGCCAAATGAGGTGTTGGCTTTAGGGATGATCAGTGAGATACACCTGCTGGAGCGCGTGCTACGGGTGGGTGGTGCCATCGTGACCAGTGAACTGAGATAAGGCGGAGCTTTACCTAGCATGGACTTGTAGATGACCTGGAGCCAGTGGGTCTGGCGACAAATATGTAGCGAGGGCCAGCCGACTAGAGCATACAAGTCGCAGTGGTGGGTGGTATAAGTTGCTTTAGTGACAAAATGGATGGCACTGTGATAAACTGCATCCAGTTTGCTGAGTAGTGTGTTGGAAGCTGTTTTGTAGATGACATCGCCGAAGTTGAGGATCGGTAGGATAGTCAGTTTTACTAGGGTAAGTTTGGCGGCTTGAGTGAAGGAGGATTTGTTGCGGAATAGAAAGCTGACTCTAGATTTTATTTTCGATTGGAGATGTTTGATATGAGTCTGGAAGGAGAGTTTACAGTCTAGCCAGACACCTCGGTACTTATAGATGTCCACATATTCAAGGTCGGAACCATCCAGGGTGGTGATGCTAGTCGGGCGTGCTGGTGCAGGCAGCGAACGGTTGAAAAACATGCATTTGGTTTTACTAGCGTTCAAGAGCAGTTGGAGGCCACAGAAGGAGTGTTGTATGGCATTGAAGCTCGTTTGGAGGTTAGATAGCACAGTGTCTAAGGACAGGCCGGAAATATACAGAATGGTGTCGTCTGCGTAGAGGTGGATCAGGGAATTGCCCGCAGCAAGAGCAACATCATTGATATATACAGAGAAAAGAGTCGGCCCGAGAATTGAACTCTGTAGCACCCCCATAGAGACTGCCAGAAGACCGGACAGAATGCCCTCCGATTTGACACACTGAACTCTGTCTTCAAAGTAGTTGGTGAACCAGGCAAGGCAGTCATCAGAAAAACCGAGGCTACTGAGTCTGCCGATAAGAATATGATGATTGACAGAGTCGAAAGCCTTGGCAAGGTCGATGAAGACGGCTGCACAGTACTGTCTTTTATCAATGGCGGTTATGATATCGTTTAGTACCTTGAGCGTGGCTGAGGTGCACCCGTGACCGGCTCGGAAACCAGATTGCACAGCGGAGAAGGTACGGTGGGATTCGAGATGGTCAGTGACCTGTTTGTTGACTTGGCTTTCGAAGACCTTAGATAGGCAGGGCAGGATGGATATAGGTCTGTAACAGTTTGGGTCCAGGGTGTCTCCCCCTTTGAAGAGGGGATTGACTGCAGCAGCTTTCCAATTCTTGGGGATCTCAGACGATATGAAAGAGAGGTTGAACAGACTGGTGATAGGGGTTGCGACAATGGCGGCGGATAGTTTCAGAAATAGAGGGTCCAGATTGTCAAGCCCAGCTGATTTGTACGGGTCCAGGTTTTGCAGCTCTTTCAGAACATCTGCTATCTGGATTTGGGTAAAGGAGAACCTGGAGAGTCTTGGGCGAGTAGCTGCGGGGGGGGCGGAGCTGTTGGCGAGGTTGGAGTAGCCAGGCGGAAGACATGGCCAGCCGTTGAGAAATGCTTGTTGAAGTTTTCGATAATCATGGATTTATCGGTGGTGACCGTGTTACCTAGCCTCAGTGCAGTGGGCAGCTGGGAGGAAGTACTCTTGTTCTCCATGGACTTCACAGTGTCCCAGAACTTTTTGGAGTTGGAGCTACAGGATGCGAATTTCTGCCTGAAGAAGCTGGCCTTAGCTTTCCTGACTGACTGCGTGTATTGGTTCCTGACTTCCCTGAACAGTTGCATATCGCGGGGACTATTCGATGCTATTGCAGTCCGCCACAGGATGTTTTTGTGCTGGTCGAGGGCAGTCAGGTCTGGAGTGAACCAAGGGCTATATCTGTTCTTAGTTCTGCATTTTTTGAATTTCTATAGACGGTTGACATCTAGCTCTAGGCAGTGAATCTTCATTCATATCCCAATGGGATTTCAATAGAGAATGGGTTGAAAATATACCAACCTCAGATTTCTCACTTTTTGTTTGGATTTCTTCTCAGGTTTTTGCCTGCCATATGAGTTATTGTATACTCACAGACATCATTCAAACAGTTGTAGAAACTTCAGAGTGTTTTCTATCCAATACTGCTAATAATATGCATAATAATATGAGACTGAGGAGCAGGCCGTTTACTCTGGGAACCTCTGGGCAGCTTTCATCCAAGCTACTCAATAGTGGCTCTGCAGCCCTAAGAAGTTGTTTAACTAACTGAGGAACCACACCTGTATGGAAACACCTGCTTTCAATATACTTTATAATCCTCAATTACTTGTGTTTCCTTAATTTTGCAAGTTACGAGTACATACATGCAGACACAAACACACACACCTACACCAACATCACTACCCACAACCAACACCCTTAAGGCATTGGAAAGATGGGAAAGCAACGTGTAGGGGTTCTACTTTTATCTGTTACAGAGAAAGACCGACCATGGGATGTGCTCAAGGAATTATCAGTGCCGTTAACAGACTCATCTCTTGGTGTCTGTCTGCTATCATACACCAACCGTGTGTGTGTGTGTGTGTGTGTGTGTGTGTGTGTGTGTGTGTGTGTGTGTGTGTGTGTGTGTGTGTGTGTGTGTGTGTGTGTGTGTGTGTGTGTGTGTGTGTGTGTGTGTGTGTGTGTTCTCCAGGGATTACGCCTACAGACTTACACTACTTAACTATTACGTCTCCTCAACAGCCCTTCGGTTAGAGATGGGAAACTGTCCTTACAAATTCATGATCTGATGCATTCCACTCAAAAAAAAGACCTTACCATAAACCAACAATGCAGTTCAAGAAACAGAGTTAAGAAAATATTTACAAAATAAATTCAAAAATGTAAATAAAATAAACAAGTAACACATGAAATGTACATAACAATGATGAGGATATATACAGGGGGTACTGAGTCAATGTGCGGGGGTACAGGTTAGTCGAGGTAATTGTACTGGGCCGTATGCACTACCCTCTGTAGCGCCTTACGGTCCGACTCCGAGCAGTTGCCACACCAGGCGGTGATTCAACCGGTTAGAATGCTCTCGATGGTGCAGCTTTGGAACGTTTTGAAGATCTGGGGACTCATGACACATTTTTTCAGTTTCCTGAGGGGGAAAGGTGTTGTCTTGCCTGCTTCACAACTGTCTTGGTGTGTTTGGACCATGATAGTTCGTTAGTGATGTGGACACCAAGGGAATTTCAATCTCTCGACCCGCTCCACTTCATGTCCGTCGATGTTAATGTGGGCCTGTTCGGCCCTCCTTTTCCTATAGTCCACAATCAGCTCTCATTGGGGTAGAGTTTGTTGTCCTGACACCACACTGTCAGCTCTCTGCTGGTAGGACCGTCTTAATCGTAGATCGTCCAGTTAGTTTTCCAATGATTAGACTAATTTAGGGTCATTGTGTTTGACCTACTTTTCGGTGAATTCTTACAAGGCACCCTGCCCTCCTCCCCCTTTTCCTCTGGCTTTATTTCTGACAGATGACGAGGACTTGGGCCTTGTCATGACAAAGCAGTAAATCCTTTCCGTCGGACTCATTAAATAAAAAGTCTTTGTCCAGTTCGAGGTGAGTAATCGCTGTTCTGATGTCCAGAAGCTTTTTTTGGTCAAAAGAGATGATAGCAGCAACATTATGTACAAAATAAGTTACAAACAATGACATTAAAAAACAAATAGCACAGTTAGTTAGGAGCCCATGAAACGGCAGCCGTCCCCTCTGGCACCATTATCACTCATCATGTCCTCATCCTTATTGTGCTATACAATACCCAGAGTAGCACATGTACCTAGATCAGACATTTTGGTCAAACATTGCTTTTGTCAAACGATGATATATGGTTGTTCAGAGAATCAACGACTGTGAAAATACACAATGAATACTTAAGCAATAATGCATGAGAACAATAATGGATTAGCATGAATAACACACAACGATTAGACTCATCGGGAGGCATCATGAAGTTAAAGCTATGAACCAATCTCTGGTCTGGTGGTGGGGACCCTGAACTAAAAAGCTGGATTGAATTAACTAATTAAATCACCATCAAGTCCTTGAGTAATAGAATCAAGGGTGCTGGGCTGTGGGAGAAACACTATCCTGGTGAGTCTCCAGGACCGGAGGTGAAGATCACAACACACACACACGCTTGCACGCACGCACGCACACACACACACACACGCACGCACGCACGCACGCACGCTCGCACACACGCACGCACGCACGCACGCACGCACACACACACACACACACACACACACACACACACACACACACACACACACACACACACTCTCAAGTCCCCATCACCCCTCAGGTCTTCATTTGTTAATTATTATCATTAGTCAGATGAAAAGTGGACTATCTCCCCTTTCTTTCCCCTCTCAACCAGAGGTGGGGTGAATCAACTGTAATGAAAGGTAAGTCCATCTGGTGTAACAAAGTAGGTTCTTCAGACTGGGTGTGTGGGGGGGTGGGGGATCAGTGTGTGTGTGTGTGTGTGTGTTTATGTGTGTGTGTGTGTATGTCAAATCAAATCAAATCACATGTTATTTGTCACATGTGCTGAATATAACAGGTGTGTATGTGTGTGTTATTCTTAATTTGTGTTATCCTCCTATGTCAGAAGGTCTTGTACCTGAGCCTATACCACAAATCAGGTTAGAGGACTTGGTCAAGGAGTTAGAGAAGTAACTATGGTCAAGGAGTTAGAGAGGTAACTTTGGTCAAGGAGTTAGAGAGGTAGCTTTGGTCAAGGAGTTAGAGATGTAACTTTGGTCAAGGAGTTAGAGAGGTAACTTCGGTCAAGGAGTTAGAGAGGTAGCTTTGGTCAAGGAGTTAGAGAGGTAGCTTTGGTCAAGGAGTTAGAGGTAGCTTTGGTCAAGGAGTTATAGAGGTAACTTTGGTCAAGGAGTTAGAGGTAGCTTTGGTCAAGGAGTTAGAGAGGTAAGTTTGGTCAAGGAGTTAGAGGTAGCTTTGGTCAAGGAGTTAGAGGTAGCTTTGGTCAAGGAGTTAGAGAGGTAGCTTTGGTCAAGGAGTTAGAGGTAGCTTTGGTCAAGGAGTTAGAGAGGTAACTTTGGTCAAGGAGTTAGAGGTAGCTTTGGTCAAGGAGTTAGAGGTAGCTTTGGTCAAGGTGTTAGAGGTAGCTTTGGTCAAGGAGTTAGAGAGGTAGCTTTGGTCAAGGAGTTAGAGGTAGCTTTGGTCAAGGAGAGGTTTTGGTCAGGAGTTAGAGGTAGCTTTGGTCAAGGAGTTAGAGAGGTAACTTTGGTCAAGGAGTTAGAGGTAGCTTTGGTCAAGGAGTTAGAGGTAGCTTTGGTCAAGGAGTTAGAGGTAGCTTTGGTCAAGGAGTTAGAGAGGTAGCTTTGGTCAAGGAGTTAGAGGTAATTTTGGTCAATGAGTTAGAGGTCGCTTTGGTCAAGGAGTTAGAGGTAGTTTTGGTCAAGGAGTTAGAGGTAGCTTTGGTCAAGGAGTTAGAGGTAGCTTTGGTCAAGGAGTTAGAGAGGTAGCTTTGATCAAGGAGTTAGAGGTAGCTTTGGTCAAGGAGTTAGAGGTAGCTTTGGTCACAGAGTTAGAGAGGTAACTCCTTAAACCCAACTCAGTATAACCAGGACCACGAAAGAGTACTTTTAGCCAGGTACATCTCATGTGCCCATGAATTTAACAGTTAAATTGTCAGAGTTAGAGGTTCCAAAAACCTTCTATGAGTTATAATTACAGTGGGGCAAAAAAGTATTTAGTCAGTTCTCCCACTTAAAAGGATGAGAGAGGCCTGTATTTTTCATCATAGGTACACTTCAACTATGACAGACAAAATGAAAAAAAAATAAAAAATCTAGAAAATCACATTGTAGGATTTTTTATGAATGTATTTGCAAATTATGGTGGAAAATAAGTATCATTTTGTCTGTCATAGTTGAAGTGTACCTATGATGAAAATTACAGGGCTCTCTCATCTTTTTAAGTGGGAGAACTTGCACAATTGGTGGCTGACAATTTTGCCCCACTGTATATGGCCACAATACAACAAGCTGTTCCACAGATTGAAGGAGCGATAGGAGTGAGAAAAATATGCTTGCGCATTGATAATTGCACCAGACATTAATGCCAAGTAATAAATTAAAGACAACACTGCTAACAGCCTATTTCACACCATAGCCTGGTGAATTTGCCAGATAACTTTTCTTTATCCTTGTCTCAATGAAGAGTTTGGCATTCAACTAGCCGTGTGCGACATGTACGCACAGTTACAAGCCGGCTAGAGTTACAATCCACCGGCTTGTTATGGATGAAGCTTGACCTCTAATGTGAAGTAAAATTAACCTGGCTGGCTTTGTAAAATCCTTATTAGACCTAGCTTGCTTTGGAGTATACAGTACAACTCAGATCTCTACTGATAGTACAGTCTGGTTTTGTACAGTCTGGTCCCGTACAGTCTGGTTCCGTACAGTCTGGTTTTGTACAGTCTGGTTTCGTACAGTCTGGTTCAGTACAGTCTGGTTCCTTACAGTCTGGTTTCTCTCTCCAGGACTCAGATACACCATACTAGATCCTCTCCCCCCTCTCTCTCCCTCCTCCTCTCACTCTCCCTTACCCTCTCTCTCCTCCTCCTCTCTCTCTCCCTCTCCTTCCTCCTCTCCCTACCCCTCTTCCACTCCCTCTCCCTCCACCCCACCCCCTCTAACCACCTCCTCCCCCTCTCCCTCCTCTCCCTCCACCTCACCCTCTTCCTCCACCTCACCCCCTCTCTCCTCCTCCTCTCCCTCTCCCTCCACTTCACCCTCTCCCTCCTCATCTCCCTCTCCCTCCTCTCCCTCCACCTCACCCTCACCCTCTCCCTCCACCTCACCCCCTCTCTCCTCCTCCTCTCCCTCTCCCTCCTCATCTCCCTCTCCCTCCTCTCCCTCCACCTCCACCCTCACCCTCTCCCTCCACCTCACCCCCTCTCTCCTCCTCCTCTTCCTCTCCCTCCTCCTGTCCCTCTCCCTCCTCTCCCTCTTCCTCTCCCTCTCCCTCCTCTCCCTCCACCTCACCCTCTCCCTCCTCCTCTCCCTCTCCCTCCCTCCCTCTCCCCCCACCTCACCCTCTCCCTCCACCTCCACCTCTCCCTCTCCCTCCTCCTCACCCTCTCCCTCCTCCTCTCCCTCTCTCTCCTCCTCTCCCTCTACCTTCTCTCCCTCCACTTCACCCTCTCCCTCTCCCTCCTCCTCTCCCTCTCCCTGCTCCTCTCCCTCTCCCTCCTCCTCTCCCTCCCCCTCTTCCCCTCCCTCTCCATCCACCTCACCCCCTCTCTCCTCCTCCTCTCCCTCTCCCCCCTCTCCCTCCTCCTCACCCTCTCCCTCTCCCTCCTCCTCTCCCTCTCCCTCCTCCTCACTCTCTCCCTCACCCTCTTCCTCTCCCCCTCCTCACCCTCTCCCTCTCCTTCCTCCTCACCCTCTCCCTCCTCCTCTCCCCCTCCCTCCTCCTCTCCCTCTCCCTCCTCCTCTCCCTCTCCCTACACTTCACCCTCTCCCTCCTCCTCTCCCTCTCCTTCCTCATCTCCCTCTCCCTCCTCATCTCCCTCTCCCTCCTCCTCTCCCTCTCCCTCCTCCCTCCCCCTCTCTCTCTCTCTGCTCCTCTCCCTTTCCCTCCACCTCACCCTCTCCCTCCTCCTCTCCCTCCCCCTCTTCCCCTCCCTCTCCATCCACTTCACCCTCTCTCTCTGCTCCTCTCCCTCTCCCTCCATATCACCCTCTCCCATCTCCTCTCCATCCACCTCACCCCCTCTCTCCTCCTACTCTCCCTCTCCCTCTCCCTCCTCCTCTCCCTCTCCTTCCTCTCCCCCACCTCCTCTCCCTCTCTCCTCCTCTCCCTCTCCCTTCTCTCCCTCCACCTCACCCTCTCTCTCCTCCTCCTCTCCCTTTCCCTCATCCACTCCCTCTCCCTTCACCTCATCCTCTACCTCCTCCGCTCCCTCCTCCTCTCCCTCCACCTCACCCTCTCCCTCCTCCTCCCCCTCTTCCCCTCCCTCTCCCTCCACCTCACCCCCTTCTCCCCCTCCTCTCCCTCCTCCTCTCCCTCTCCCTCCTCCTCACCCTCTCCCTCCACTTCACCCTCTCCCTCCTCCTTTCCCTCTCCCTCCTCCTCTCCCTCCTCCTCTCCCACCTCCTCTCCCTCTCCCTCCACTTCACCCTCTCCCTCTTCCTTTCCCTCTCCCTCCTCCTCACCCTCTCCCTCCTCCTTTCCCTCTCCCTCCTCCTCTCCCTCCTCCTCTCCCTCCTCCTCTCCCTCCTCCTCTCCCTCTCCCTCCACTTCACCCTCTCGCTCCTCAACTCCCTCCCCCCCTCCCCTCACCCTCTCCCTCTCCTTCCCTCCTCCCCTCCTCTCCCTCCTCGTCTCCCTCTCCCTCTCCTCCCTCTCCCTCTCCCTCCACCTCACCCTCCTCCTCTCCCTCTCCCTCCCTCCACTTCACCCTCTCCCTCCTCCCTCTCCCTCTCCCTCCACTTCACCCTCTCTCCTCTCCCTCCTCCTCTCCTCTCCCTCCTCCCTCCCTCCTCCCTCTCCCTCCTCCCCCCTCTCCACCTCCCCTCCTCCCTCTCCTCCACTCTCCCTCTTCCTCCTCCCTCTCCCTCCACTCCCTCTCCCTCTCCCTCTCCCTCTCCCTCCCCTCCCCCTCACCCTCCCCTCCTCCTCCTCCTCCCTCTCCCCTCTCCCTCCCCTCTCCCTCTCCCTCCTCCCCTCTCCCTCCTCCCTCTCCCTCCCCTCCTCTCCCCCTCCTCCCTCTTCCTCCCTCTCCCTCCTCTTCCTCCTCCTCCTCCCTCCCTCCCTCTCCCCCCCTCCCTCTTCTCCCCTCTCCCTCTCCTCCCCTCTCCCTCTCCCTCTCCCTCTCCCTCTCCCTCTCCCTCTCCCTCTCCCTCTCCCTCTCCCTCTCCCTCTCCCTCTCCCTCCTCCTCTCCCTCCTCCTCTCCCTCTCCCTCCTCCCCTCCCTCTCCCTCTTCCTCCACTTCTCCCTCTCCTTCCTCCTCTACCTCTCCCTCCTCCTCTCCCTGTTCCTCTCTTTCCAGTGTCACCTTAATAATTGAATTCCCCTCTCGCTGAACAGAGCAGAGTCCCTGCTGAGAGACAGATAAAGGGGGAAAGAGAGAAAGACGAAGAGAGAGAGAGAGAAGAGAAAGAGAGAGAGAGAGAAAATACCACCCCAGCTGAGCTGTGGGCCGCAGGCCTACATACCCCCACTTCATATCCATTCTGGTTCCCAGCCCACCTTCCACACACACACACGCGCCAATCTACCCTGTGCCAATCCACCCCGGAGGGCCCCTAAGATGCCCGCAGCTGTGCACACATACTGGTGGGGAGAACATCCACCGCGCCAGGCTGGGCTAAGCTGATTTTATTTTAGGGGGTGGTGTTTGGTTTGTGTGTCTGTGCGTGCGTCTGTGCGGGAAACTGCGGGGGGTGGCGGATGAATCAGAATTATTTGGGTAACTTGGATAAGATATTTTATTTGCATAATATGCTTATGTGAGATACTTGTCATTAGAATGTTTCCCTATGGACTACAGGGTTGGCAGTTGCACTTATCCCTTCACAGCTAAGGGCTCAGTCACTTGGGGCCCAGAGAGGGGAGAGGTCAGCCTTGTCTTCATATGTTAATTTATCTGTGAAACCATCTGGTGCTATGCAGAATATCAGAAGGGGAGGAGGACAGAATGGAACATTGTCTTCATATGTGAATGTGTCTTTACCTGTTCTAAACCACGTGAAGGGATGGCGTGATTAATGGGGAACCAATTAGTTGTCTCCACAATGTCTGTATGCCAGTCACTCCCTCCTTTTCTCATTGGGGGGAGGTGTATGGCAGTGTCTGGAACCATTGTATGTCCCCTCTGATGTTGCACTTATCTTGAGATAGTATATGACCTAGAGGCTCACTCCCCTCAGTGAGCTTGTCCAGGAGTGGGGTGTACTTGAAATGGGGGTACCTAGAGTTGACAATTGAGTTATGCCATTGGATGAGTTGGTGTTTTTGTACTATGAAGTTTCCAGGAACGAGATTAGAACCTCGCCTTAGAGACCAAACTGGACAATCATTTATAGCTAATGCTATCTGGCTATGGGATACTCTTTTCTCAAGTAAATGGCCCTTTGTGAAGAGTTCCTGGGATCTGTGGTTGGTCATGTAAGTTGAGAGGGGTGGATCTTTGCTATAAAAGATCTCAGTTGCCATTATGTTGACACTCTCAACTTTTCATTAGAGATAGTGAATTTTTGAAAGTCAAATGCTATTGCAAAAGCTTAATTATTATTAAAGATGAGGTTTAAATATAACTCTGACTGGTGTGTGGTTTGTAACTCTCCTCATTTGGTAATACTGGGTATTAATCTACCACAGGGGGGGGGTCCCTCTGGATGAATCATGTCTTGTTATCCTTTCTCCCCTCCTCTGTTTCCCCTCGTCTCTTGCTTTATCGCGTTTTATTCATATCCTCCTGAGCTTTACTTTAGTCACTGTGTGCTCATCCTCTTGTTCATCAGCTCATCCTCTTGTTCATCAGCTCATCCTCTTGTTCATCAGCTCATCCTCTTGTTCATCAGCTCATCCTCTTGTTCATCAGCTCATCCTCTTGTTCATCAGCTCATCCTCTTGTTCATCAGCTCATCCTCTTGTTCATCAGCTCATCCTCTTGTTCATCAACTCATCCTCTTGTTCATCAACTTCAGCTGGACTTAATTTCACATTCAGAGGATTACGTTTCTTAAAGGAAAGAAAAGAAGAAAAAGAACACCTGGCATCCCAAGTGGCACATTATACAATATTTCGTGCACTTCTTTTGACAAAAGCCCTATGGGTCTAGGTCAAAAGTAGTGCGCTAGATAGGGAATAAGGTTCCATTTGAGATGCAGATCCTGAATCCTCCAAATGATGTTTCCCTATTAATATCCCGTGGTTAAACTAGAAGTGATTCCACTCAGAGCAAATTGAATATGAATCTCCAGTCTGATGAGTCCAATCACATAACACTCCACATGTAATGTAATAATGTATTCCAGTTAGCAGACACTTTCATCATACATTTAATGTAGGGGTGGCCCTGGGAATCATACCCCCTATCCACACAGTGCAAGCATCATGCTCAACCAACTGAGCCGTACAGGACCCACATATAGGAGCCAGCTTAGGATAATACAAATACAAATGTGTTGGCCGGTTGTCTACTTGTATTATATAGCAACATTTATAACGATGAATAGTAATACATAGTAATTAATTGCATTTTTAAAGTGCCTTTCCAAATGTTCAAAGCGCTGTAAGGCGGTAACTCACCTCATCCACCACCTAGGGTGATGCACGGGAACCATTGGTCCCCGAAAGCTCACCACACATCAGCTACCGTGGTGGCGATATGTAGATAGATAGATAGATAGATAGATAGATAGATAGATAGATAGATAGATAGATAGATAGATAGATAGATAGATAGAATGCTCTAACCACTATGCTACCTGCCACCCCCAGGTAGCCAATGTGGTTGGAAGGGTTATCAAACTCCTCAACAGATCAAATCAAACTGTATTGGTCACATACACATGGTTAGCAGATGTTAGTGAAATGCTTATGTTTCTAGATCTGACAGTTCAGAGTTATCTAAAGGGTCATATCTGACAAATTCCACAACCAAACGTGATATCTAACAATTCCACAACCAAACCTAATATCTAACAAATTCCACAACAAAACCTAATGAACACAATCTAGTGAAGGAATGGGATGAGAATATATAAGTATAAAATATATGGTTGAGCAGTGACTAAGTGGCTTAGATGCTGTCACAACTTCTACCGAAGGTAACTCCTCTCCCTGTTCGCTCAGCGCTCGGGGCTCGGCGCTCGGGGCTCGGCGCTCGGGGCTCGGGGCTCGGGGCTCGGGGCTCGGGGCTCGGGGCTCGGCGCTTGGGGCTCGGCACTTGGGGCTCGGGGCTCGGCGCTCGGGGCTCGGGGCTCGGCGCTCGGGGCTCGGGGCTCGGCGCTCGGGGCTCGGGGCTCGGAGCTCGGGGCTCGGGGCTCGGCGCTCGGGGCTCGGGGCTCGGCGCGCTCGGGCTCGGCGCGGGGCTCGGGGCTCGGCGGGCTCGGGGCTCGGCGCTCGGGGCTCGGGGTTCGGGCTCGGGGCTCGGGGTTCGGGCCCGGGGCTCGGGGCTCGGCGCTCGGGGCTCGGCGCTCGGGGCTCGGCGCTCGGGGCTCGGGGGGGGCTGGGAGCTCGGCGCTCGGCTTCTCCGGTTTACTAGCCGCTACCGATCCCTTTTTCTTTTTCTGGTTGTTTTGTCCGTGTTCCTTTTCACACCTGGTTTCAATTGCTTTGATTTCTGTGTGTATATAGGGCACCTGTTGCCTGCCTTGATTCGTGCAGGATTAAGCTTGTGTGTATTTGCGTTCGATTATCTATGCTGTTTATTGTTTTCACTATTACGTACGTGTATGTAGTGTCGGAACTGTGGTTGTTCCTCCGTGTATTGACACGAGTTTCTGTTCCTTCGAGAGCGTAGTTTTGGATTTTTATCTGTGTCAATTTTGTATTGGTGGACTATGTGTGTATATATATGCATATATCTATATTAAACACGCTTCTCAGAAATCCTACACCTCTCACCGAGACGCACCTTATCACAGATGTAATAGAAAGTAAAGAATAGATAGTGAAGGATACAGTGCACAGTATATACATATGAGATGAATAATGTGAGATATGTAAACATTATTAAAGTGGCATTATTAAAGTGACTAGTGTTCCATTTATTAAAGAGGCTAATGAAATCCAGTCTGTATGTAGGCAGCATCTTGCCTGTGTTAGTGGTGGCTGTTTAACAGTCTGATGGCCTTGAGATAAAAGCTGTTTTTCAGTCTCTCTGTCCCAGCTTTGATGCACCTGTACTGACCTCACCTTCTGGATGATAGCGGGGTGAACAGGCAGTGGCTCGGGTGGTTGTTGTCCTTGATGATCTTTTTGTCCTTCCTGTGACATCGGGTGGTGTAGGTGTCCTGGAGGGCAGGTAGTTTGCCCCCGGTGATGCGTTGTGCGGACAGCACCACCCTCTGCAGAGCCCTGTGGTCGATGGTGCTGTTGCGTTTACATGGACCACTGTCTGTGTGCGTGGAACATTTCAGTTTGTGGGTGATATGTGAAGATCTGAACCACAGCCCTTTATCCACTTTGATCACAATGAAACT
>NC_088220.1:15445509-15453009 GCF_036934945.1 Oncorhynchus masou masou | reverse complement strand
ATTCATATTTAAATATTCCTCTGTTCTATCCTAACAGGTGTTGATTAATATTTAAATCTTCCTCTGTTCGTTCCTATTAGGGGTTGATTAATATTTATCTAAGAGGTTATGTGATAGTAGAGTACCTTTTAGTCATAATGTATATAGACACCAGCTTTATTTTGATGATGTAATGTAACGCAGGAGGGTCAGCAGGGTGGGGATGAGAGAGTTGTCATTAATGTGCAATCAAATGAAAAGAGGTCAAATATCTAGAAATAATTGGCTTTGGTAACTCATTATACTTTAAATGGCTGGGAAAGTGTGTGTGCATTTGTGTGTGTGTCTGTATGTGAGTCTGTGTGTGTGTTTGTGTCTGTGTGTGTGTGTGTGTGTGTGTGTGTGTGTGTGTGTGTGTGTGTGTGTGTGTGTGTGTGTGTGTGTGTGTGTGTGTGTGTGTGTGTGTGTGTGTGTGTGCGTGTGTGCGTGTGTGCGTGTGTGTGTGTGTGTGTGTGTGTGTGTGTGTGTGTGTGTGTGTGTGTTTGGGATAATTTAATTGTCCCATTCAGTCCCATTCAGCAGTCCATTGACCAGCTGTCCCCTGGCCTTCTCAGAAACCAGCGGGGTGTTGTCTCGCCCCGGGATACCAGAGGGACATCCTCTCAAACCCTCCGGCTCTCAGCAGGGCCAGCTGCGCCACCCGAATGGTGCCCCCCAGGGCACATGGAAACACTGGCATCCTCTTAACCAATCACAGGCTCAGGATAAAGACTGACATCCTCTTAACTAATCACAGGCTCAGGATAAACAATGGCATCCTTCCTAACCAATCACAGGCTCAGGATAAAGACCATCATACTCTTATCTAATCACAGGCTCAGGATAAAGACTGACATCCTCTTAACTAATCACAGGCTTAGGATAAACAATGACATCCTTCTTAACCAATCACAGGCTCAGGATAAAGACCGGCATCAACTATAACCAATTAGGGGCTAAGGGTGAAGCCTGGCATCTTCTTAACTAATCACATGTTCAGAATAAACACTGGCGTCCTCTTAACCAATGACAGGCTTGGGATGCAGCAACAGAGGAAGCAACAGACCCTCAGCATCCCCCCGCTCATCTCTCACTTGGATTGGACTGTACAACATTAGGTCTACAGCTATCTGGTACACATAGAGTAACCATAGAGTAACCATAGAGTATACATAGAGTAACCTCATCATTTAAAGTAATGCGTAATGCAAAGTAATGCCAAGTATTGTTAATTGTCTCTGGGTGAGAGAAGATTAGAAACATTTTTTTGTGAATGTTTCTGTCAGTTACTCCCCTCCTCCTTTCCTCTCTCCCTCCACTTCTCATCTCCCTCTCTCCCTCCACTTCTCCTCTCCCTCTCTCCCTCCACTTCTCCTCTCCCTCCACTTCTCCTCTCCCTCTCTCCAGCCACTTCTCCTCTCCCTCTCTCCCTCCACTTCTCCTCTCCCTCCACTTCTCCTCTCCCTCTTTCCCTCCACTTCTCCTCTCCCTCTCTCCCTCCACTTCACCTCCCCTCTCCCCTCCCTCCCTCCCTCCTCCCTCCACTCTCCTCTCCCCTCTCCCTCCTCCCTCCACTCCCTCCCCTCTCCCTCCCTCCCTCTCCCTCCCTCCACTTCCCTCCCCTCTCTTCCTCCACTTCTCCTCTCATTCTCTCCCTCCACATCCTCTCCCTCTCTTCCTCCGCTTCTCCTCTCACACTCCCTCCAATCTCCTCTCCCTCTCTTCACACCAATTCTCCTCTCCCTCTCTTCCTCCCCTTCTCTTCTCCCTCTCTCCCTCCAAATCTCCTCTCCCTCTCTCATCCAAATCTCCATTCTTCTCCTCTCCTCTCACCTCCACTTCTCTCCCTCTCTCCCTCCACTTCCCCCCCTCTCTCCCTCAAATTCTCCTCTCCCTCTCTCCCTTCACTTCTCCTCCCTCTCCCTCCACCTCTCTCTCTCCACTCTCCCTCTCTCCCTACACTTCTCCCCTCCCTCTCTCCCTCCACTTCTCCTCTCCCTCTCTCCCTCCACTTCTCCTCTCACTCTCTCCCTCCACTTCTCTTCTCCCACTCTCCCTCCACTTCTCCTCTGACTCTCTCCCCCCACTTCTCCTCTGACTCTCTCCCCCCCACTTCTCCTCTGACTCTCTCCCTCCAATTCTCCTCCCCTCCACTTCTCCTCTCACTCTCTCCCTTCACTTCTCCCCTCACTCTCTTCCTCCACTTCTCCTCTCCCTCTCTTCCTCCAATTCTCCTCTCCCTCTCTTCCTCCCCTTCTCCTCTCACTCTCTCCCTCCACTTCTCCTCTCCCTCTCTCCCTCCACTTCTCCTCTCACTCTCTTCCTCCAAATCTCCTCTCCCTCTCTTCCTCCACTTCTCCTCTCCCTCTCTTCCTCCACTTCTCCTCTCCCTCTCTTCCTCCAATTCTCCTATTCCTCTCTTCCTCCCCTTCTCCTCTCACTCTCTCCCTCCACTTCTCCTCTCCCTCTCTCCCTCCACTTCTCCTCTCACTCTCTTCCTCCAAATCTCCTCTCCCTCTCTTCCTCCACTTCTCTTCTCCCTCTCCCCCTCCAAATCTCCTCTCCCTCTCTCATCCAAATCTCCTCTCCCTCTCTCATTCAATTCTCCTCTCCCTCTCCCTCTCTCCCTCCACTTCTCCACTCCCTCTCTCTCTCCACTTCTCCTCCCACTCTCTCCCTCCACTTCTCCCCTCCCTCCCTCCACTTCTCCTCTCACTCTCTCCCTCCACATCTCCCCTCCCTCTCTCCCTCCTCTTCTCCCCTCCGTCCCTCCCTCCACTTCTCCTCTCACTCTCTCCCTCCACTTCTCCTCTCTCTCTCTCATCCAATTCTCCTCTTCGCTCTCTTCCTCCACTTCTCTTGTCCCTCTCTTACTCCACTTCTCTTCTCCCTATCTTCCTCCACTTCTCCTCTCCCTCTCTCCCTCCACTTCTCCTCTCCCTCTCTCCCTCCACTTCTCTTCTCCCTCTCTCCCTCCACTTCTCCTCTCCCTCTCTCCTCCACTTCTCCTCTCCCTCTCTCCCTCCACTTCTCCTCTCCCTCTCCCCTCCACTTCTCCTCTCCCTCTCTCCCTCCACTTCTCCTCTCACTCTCTCCCTTCACTTCTCCTCTCACTCTCTTCCTCCACTTCTCCTCTGACTCTCTCCCTCCACTTCTCCTCTGACTCTCTCCCTCCGCTTCTCCTTTCACTCTCTCTCATCCAATCCTCCTCTCCCCTCTCTCCCTCCACTTCTCCCCTCCCTCTCCCTCCACTTCTCCACTCCTTCTCTCCTATCTTAATGTAAGTTCGGAGTGGCGAGAGAGTTTTCTTCAGAACAGACAGACGTTTTGCATTTTTATTAGAAAGTATTGCTTCTATTATGTGATTACAGAAAGCTTTATTTCAGTTGATTGGTATGTTGTATGTTTTTCTGAGAACTGGCACTCGTTGTCCACATTTATGACGTAGTCTGGAGAACACTAGATCAGTCACAGTGTTATCAGGAACAAAACTCATTGAAATATATATTGGTGTTATGCAGTCTGGCAGCTGAGGTCCTTCGGGTGTGGGAGAGAGGAAAGAGGAGATACAGAAAGAGAGATAGAGAGAGTGAAAAAGAGAGAGACTGAAGGAGGAAAAAGAGAGATACAGAGTCAGAGATGATAGAGTACCTGTGATAGAGTACCTGTGATAGAGTACCTGTGATAGAGTACCTGTGATAGAGTACCTGTGAGAGTGTACCTTTGTTAGAGTACCTGTTATAGAGTACCTGTTATAGAGTACATGTTATAGAGTACCTGTGATAGAGTACCTGTGATAGAGTACCTGTGATAGAGTACCTGTGATAGAGTACCTGTTATAGAGTACCTGTTATAGAGTACATGTTATAGAGTACCTGTTATAGAGTACATGTTATAGAGTACCTGTTATAGAGTACATGTTATAGAGTACCTGTGATAGAGTACCTGTGATAGAGTACCTGTTATAGAGTACATGTTATAGAGTACCTGTTATAGAGTACATGTTATAGAGTACCTGTGATAGAGTACCTGTGATAGAGTACCTGTGAGAGTGTACCTTTGTTAGAGTACCTGTTATAGAGTACCTGTTATAGAGTACATGTTATAGAGTACCTGTTATAGAGTACCTGTGATAGAGTACCTGTGAGAGTGTACCTTTGTTAGAGTACCTGTGAGAGTGTACCTGTGTTAGAGTACTTAAGATAGAGAACCTGTGTTAGAGTAACTAATATAGAGTACCTGTGATAGAGACACTGTGAGAGTGTACCTGTGATAGAGTACCTGTGATAGAGTACCTGTGATAGTGTACCTGTGATAGAGTACCTGTGATAGAGTACCTGTGAGAGTGTACCTTTGTTAGAGTACCTGTGAGAGTGTGCCTTTGTTAGAGTACCTGTGAGAGTGTACCTTTGTTAGAGTACCTGTATTAGAGTACATGTGAAAGTGTACCTGTTATAGAGTACCTGTTATAGAGTACCTGTGATAGCGTACCTGTGAGAGTGTACCTGTTATAGAGTACCTGTTATAGAGTACCTGTGATAGCGTACCTGTGAGAGTGTACCTGTTATAGAGTACCTGTTATAGAGTACCTGTGATAGAGTACCTGTGATAGAGTACCTGTGATAGAGTACCTGTGATAGAGTACCTGTGATACAGAAACTGTGAGAGTGTACCTGTGTTAGAGTACCTGTGAGAGTGTACCTTTGTTAGAGTACCTGTATTAGAGTACATGTGAGAGTGTACCTGTTATAGAGTACCTGTTATAGAGTACCTGTGATAGCGTACCTGTTAGAGTACCTTTGTTATAGAGTACCTGTGAGAGTGTACCTTTATTAGAGTACCTGTGATAGAGTACCTGTGAGAGTGTACCTGTTATAGAGTACCTGTTATAGAGTACCTGTGATAGCGTACCTGTTAGAGAGTACCTGTGAGAGAGTACCTGTTATAGAGTACCTGTGAGAGTGTACCTGTTATAGAGCACCTGTGATAGAGTACCTGTGAGAGTGTACCTGTTATAGAGTACCTGTGAGAGTGTACCTGTGAGAGTGTACCTGTTATAGAGTACCTGTGATAGAGTACCTGTGAGAGTGTACCTGTTATAGAGTACCTGTGAGAGTGTACCTGTGAGAGTGTACCTTTGTTAGAGTACCTGTGAGAGTGTACCTGTTATAGAGTACCTGTGAGAGTGCACCTGTGAGAGTGTACCTGTTATAGAGTACCTGTGATAGAGTACTTGTGAGAGTGTACCTGTTATAGAGTACCTGTGAGAGTGTACCTGTGAGAGTGTACCTGTTATAGAGTACCTGTGATAGAGTACCTGTGAGAGTGTACCTGTTATAGAGTACCTGTGAGAGTGTACCTGTGAGAGTGTACCTTTGTTAGAGTCCCTGTGAGAGTGTACCTGTTATAGAGTACATGTGAGAGTGTACCTGTGAGAGTGTACCTTTGTTAGAGTACCTGTGAGAGAGTACCTGTGATATAGTACCTTTGATAGAGTACCTTTGAGAGATTACATGTTATAGAGTTCCTTTGATTGTGTACTTTTGCTAGATTACCTGTGATAGAGTAATTGTGAGAGAATACCTGTGATAGAGTACATGTGAGAGAGTACCTCTGATATTGTACCTTTGATTACGTACTCGCGAGAGAGTACATGTGAGAGAGTACCTCTGATATTGTACCTTTGATTACGTGCTCGCGAGAGAGTACATGTGATAGAGTTCCTTTGATTGTGTACTTTTGCTAGAGTACCTGTAATTGTGTACTTTTGCTAGAGCACCTGTGATATAGTACTTGTGAGAGAGTACCTGTGAGAGAGTACATGTGATAGAGTAACTGTGAGAGAGTAACTGTGAGAGAGTAACTGTGAGAGAGTACCCGTGATAGAGTAACTGTGAGAGAGTAACTGTGAGAGAGTACCCGTGATAGAGTAACTGTGAGAGAGTAACTGTGAGATAGTAACTGTGAGAGAGTACACGTGATATAGTAACTGTGAGAGAGTAACTGTGAGAGAGTAACTGTGAGATAGTAACTGTGAGAGAGTACACGTGATAGAGTAACTGTGAGAGAGTAACTGTGAGAGAGTAACTGTGAGAGAGTAACTGTGAGAGAGTACACGTGATAGAGTACCTGTGAGAGAGTAACTGTGAGAGAGTACATGTGAGAGAGTAACTTTGAGAGAGTAACTGTGAGAGAGTACACGTGATAGAGTAACTGTGAGAGAGTACACGTGATAGAGTAACTGTGAGAGAGTAACTGTGAGAGAGTAACTGTGAGATAGTAACTGTGAGAGAGTAACTGTGAGAGAGTAACTGTGAGAGAGTACACGTGATAGAGTAACTGTGAGAGAGTAACTGTGAGAGAGTAACTGTGAGAGAGTAACTGTGAGAGAGTACACGTGATAGAGTAACTGTGAGAGAGTAACTGTGAGAGAGTAACTGTGAGATAGTAACTGTGAGAGAGTAACTGTGAGATAGTAACTGTGAGAGTACCTGTGAGATAGTAACTGTGAGAGAGTACTCTTGATAGAGACTGTGAGAGAGTAACTGTGAGAGAGTACACGTGAGAGAGTAACTTTGAGAGAGTAACTGTGAGAGAGTACACGTGATATAGTAACTGTGAGAGAGTACACGTGATAGAGTAACTGTGAGAGAGTACTCTTGATAGAGACTGTGAGAGAGTAACTGTGAGAGAGTACACGTGATAGAGTAACTGTGAGAGAGTACTCTTGATAGAGACTGTGAGAGAGTAACTGTGAGAGAGTACATGTGATAGAGACTGTGAGAGCAGTAAAGGACGTGCAGGTCACCATAATCTTCAAGAGATGGTTTATGGAGTCTATTAATGCATGTCTGGAGTTTGACCTCAGGTTCAGGGTTCCCCTTTCTCTGCTTCAGATGGATGATATACAGTCCTGCTCTGTTTTGAAGAGAGAGTGTAATGGAGAGAGAGAAGAGGCAGAGAGAGAGCAGAGGAAAAGGAGAGACAGTGATACAAGAGAGTTAGGAGGGGAATGACAGAAAATGAAAGAGTAAAACACTGTACTCATTGTGCAATGAAGTGAGCTGTTATTTGATGAAGAGGACTAACCACAGCTTTATCGACCAGAGATAAACCGTGCAGAGGATGGGTCCCAAATAGAACCCTATTCCCTATTAAGCACACTATGTTAGGAATAGGGTGTCATTTGGGCCGCATGGGAGACTGCTGTGATCTGACAGAAAGCAGGGAAAATATATGATCTCCCTAAAAAAACAGAAAAGGAAGACAGAAAGGAAAGATCCTTGTAAAGAGGAGGGGGTGTTAGGAAATGGTTTGTAGAGCTGAAAGTTCAAGTAAAGAGAGGAGAGAGAGGAGAGAGAGGAGAGGAGAGGGATGAGAGAGAGGAGAGAGAAGAGAGAGGGAGGAGAGGGAGGAGAGGGAGGAGAGGGATGAGAGAGAGGAGAGAGGGAGGAGGGGAGAGAGAAGAGAGAGGAGAGGAGA
>NC_088220.1:15423009-15440509 GCF_036934945.1 Oncorhynchus masou masou | reverse complement strand
GGAGGGAGAGATAGAGAGAGAGGGAGGGAGGATAGAGAGAGGGGGAGGGGGAGATAGAGAGAGAGGGGAGGGAGAGAGAGAGAGAGAGGGGGAGGGAGAGATAGAGAGAGGGGAGGGAGGGAGAGATAGAGAGAGGGGGGGAGGAGGGAGGGAGAGAGAGGGAGAGAGAGAGGGGGAGGAGGGAGAGAGAGAGAGAGGGGAGGAGGGAGAGAGGGAGAGAGAGAGGGGGAGGAGGGAGAGATAGAGAGAGAGGGGAGGAGGGAGATAGAGAGAGGGAGGGGGAGGAGGAGAGAGGGGAGGAGGGAGAGATGAGAGGGGGAGGAGGGAGAGATAGAGAGAGAGGGGGAGGAGGGAGAGATAGAGAGGGGAGGGGAGGAGAGAGAGAGAGAGGGGAGGAGGGAGAGAGAGAGAGGGAGGAGGGAGAGATAGAGAGAGAGGGGGAGGAGGGAGAGATAGAGAGAGGGAGGGAGAGATAGAGAGAGAGAGGAGGGAGAGGAGAGAGAGAAGGGGAGGAGGGAGGATAGAGAGAGAGGGAGGAGGGAGAGATAGAGAGAGAGGGGAGGGAGGGAGAGATAGAGAGAGGGGAGGAGGGAGGGGAGGAGGAGAGAGAGGGGGGAGGGAGAGAGATAGGAGAGAGGGAGAGAGAGAGGGGAGGAGGGAGAGAGAGAGAGGAGGAGAGAGAGAGAGGGGAGGGAGGGAGAGAGATAGAGAGGGAGGGGAGAGAGAGAGAGAGAGAGAGAGAGAGAGGAGAGAGAGAGAGAGGGGAGTAGAGAGAGAGAGAGAGGAGGGAGAGAGAGAGAGAGAGAGAGAGGGGAGGAGAGAGAGAGAGGGGGGAGGAGGGAGAGATAGAGAGAGAGGGAGAGATAGAGAGAGAGGGGAGGAGAGAGAGAGGGGAAGAGGGTGAGAGAGAGAGAAATTAAAAGATGGGAAAAACAATAGGAGAGGAAGAGATGTAGTCCCTGCTGTTCTGCCAGGCAGCACACACTCCCCCCTCTGGTTCTCTCTCCCTCCCCAAGGCCCTTCTTACCCAAAATCACACACTCCCCCCTCTAGTTCTCTCTCCCTCCCCAAGGCCCTTCTTACCCTAAATCACACACTCCCCCTCTGGTTCTCTCTCCCTCCCCAAGGCCCTTCTTACCCTAAATCACACACTCCCCCTCTGGTTCTCTCTCCCCCTCCCCAAGGCCCTTCTTACCCTAAATCACACACTCCCCCCTCTTGTTCTCTCTCCCTCCCCAAGGCCCTTCTTACCCTAAATCACACACTCCCCCCTCTGGTTCTCTCTCCCTCCCCAAGGCCCTTCTTACCCTAAATCACACACTCACCCCTCTAGTTCTCTCTCCCTCCCCAAGGCCCTTCTAACCCTAAATCACACACTCCCCCCTCTAGTTCTCTCTCCCTCCCCAAGGCTCCTTTCTCTCATACAATATACCCAAATCCTGTTTTCCCCCACAGCTGCCCAATAACAAGTCTTTACTTCCCCAAGCCTTATCACCCACATGGGCCTCTCTCTCTCTCTCCCTCTGGGCTGTCTGCTGATGGGTGACTGGCAGACAGGCATGGACAAGCCACTATCAGGGGAGGAGATAGAGAAGATGGATAGATGAAACATGAAATTGAGACAGAATGAGAGAGAGAGAAAGAGAAAAAGAGAGTGAGAAAGAGAGAGGAGGAAAAAGAAAGAGAGAAGGAATAGGAGAGAGAGAGAGAGAGAGAGAGAGAGAAGGAAAGAGAGAGGGGGAGATGGGGAGAGAGAGAATGAATGGGAGAGAGATTGAAGGAAAACAAAAAGGAGAGAGAAGGAAAGAGAGAGAGAGACGGAGGGAGAGAGAGAGAATGGAGAGAATGGAGAGAATTGGAATGAAAACAAGAGATAGAGAGAGAGAGAGAAAAGGGCAAAAGAGAATGAGAGAGCATTAGAGAGAGAGAGAGAGAGAGAGAGAGAGAGAGAGAGAGAGAGAAAGAAGGAAAGAGGAGGAATGAGAGAGAGAAGGAAAAGAAAAACAGAGAGAAGGAACAGGAGAGAATGAAAAGAAAAAGTGAGAAGGGAAGGGAGAGAGAGAAGGAAAAATAAAAGGAGAGAGAGAGACAGAGAAAGAAGGAAAGGGAGAAGGAATGAGAGAGAGAGAGGAGAGAGAGGGCAGATGGCCTTTGGCCTGAAGAGCAGAAACCCGGACTTCACCAAAGAAATCGGTAATACAGACATTGTCATCCTGCAAGAAACCTGGTATAGAGGAGACAGACCCACTGGATGCCCTCTAGGTTACAGAGAGCTGGTAGTCCCATCCACCAAACTACCAGGTGTGAAACAGGGAAGGGACTCAGGGGGTATGCTAATTTGGTATAGAGCAGACCTAACTCACTCCATTAAATTAATCAAAACAGGAACATTCTACATTTGGCTAGAAATTCAAAAGGAAATTATCCTAACAGAGAAAAATGTCCTCCTGTGTGCTACCTATATCCCCCCACTAGAATCCCCATATTTTAATGAAGACAGCTTCTCCATCCTGGAGGGGGAAATCAATCATTTCCAGGCCCAGGGACATGTACTAGTCTGTGGTGACCTAAATGCCAGAACCGGACAAGAACCTGACACCCTCAGCACACAGGGGGACAAACACCTGCCTGGAGGTGACAGCATTCCCTCCCCCGTATGCCCCCCTAGGCACAACTATGACAACATAACCAACAAAAACGGGTCACAACTCCTGCAGCTCTGTCGCACGCTGGGTATGTACATAGTCAATGGTAGGCTTCGAGGGGACTCCTATGGTAGGTACACCTATAGCTCATCTCTTGGCAGTAGTACTGTAGACTACTTTATCACTGACCTCAACCCAGAGTCTCTCAGAGCGTTCACAGTCAGCCCACTGACACCCCTATCAGACCACAGCAAAATCACAGTCTACCTAAACAGAGCAATACTCAATCATGAGGCATCAAAGCCAAAGGAACTGAGTAACATTAAGAAATGCTATAGATGGAAGGAATGCAGTTTGGAAACCTACCAAAAAACAATTAGGCAACAACAAATTCAATCCCTTTTAGACAATTTCCTGGGTAAAACGTTCCACTGTAATAGTGAAGGTGTAAACTTGGCAGTAGAAAATCTTAACAGTATATTTGACCTCTCAGCTTCCCTATCAAATCTAAAAATCTCAAATAGAAAACCGAAGAAAATTAACAACAATGACAAATGGTTTGATGAAGAATGCAAAATTCTAAGAAAGAAATTGAGAAACCTGTCCAACCAAAAACATAGAGACCCGGAAAACCTGAGTCTACGCCTTCACTATGGTGAATCACTAAAACAATACAGAAATACACTACGGAAAAAGAAGGAACAGCATGTCAGAAATCAGCTCAATGTAATTGAAGAATCCATAGACTCTAACCACTTCTGGGAAAATTGGAAAACACTAAACAAACAACAACACGAAGAATTATCTATCCAAAATGGAGATGTATGGGTAAACCACTTCTCCAATCTTTTGGCTCTATAACAAAGAATAAAGAGCAAAAACATATACATGATCAAATACAGATCTTAGAATCAACTATTAAAGACTACCAGAACCCACTGGATTCTCCAATAACATTGAATGAGTTACAGGACAAAATAAAAACCCTCAAACCCAAAAAGGCCTGTGGTGTTGATGGTATCCTCAATGAAATGATCAAATATACAGACAACAAATTCCAATTGGCTATACTAAAACTCTTTAACATCATCCTTAGCTCTGGCATCTTCCCCAATATTTGGAACCAAGGACTGATCACCCCAATCCACAAAAATGGAGACAAATTTGACCCCAATAACTACCGTGGAATATGCGTCAACAGTAACCTTGGGAAAATCCTCTGCATTATCATTAACAGCAGACTCGTACACTTCCTCAATGAAAACAATGTACTGAGCAAATGTCAAATTGGCTTTTTACCAAACTACCGTACAACAGACCATGTATTCACCCTGCACACCCTAATTGACAACCAATCAAACCAAAACAAAGGCAAAGTCTTCTCATGCTTTGTTGATTTCAAAAAAGCCTTCGACTCAATTTGGCATGAGGGTCTGCTATACAAACTGATGGAAAGTGGTGTTGGGGGTAAAACATACGACATCATAAAATCCATGTACACAAACAACAAGTGTGCGGTTAAAATTGGCAAAAAACACACACATTTCTTCACACAGGGTCGTGGGGTTAGACAGGGATGCAGCTTAAGCCCCACCCTCTTCAACATATATATCAACGAACTGGCGCGGGCACTAGAAAAGTCTGCAGCACCCGGCCTCACCCTACTAGAATCTGAAGTCAAATGTCTGCTGTTTGCTGATGATCTGGTGCTTCTGTCACCAACCAAGGAGGGCCTACAGCAGCACCTAGATCTTATGCACAGATTCTGTCAGACCTGGGCCCTGACAGTAAATCTCAGTAAGACCAAAATAATGGTGTTCCAAAAAGGTCCAGTCACCAGGACCACAAATACAAATTCCATCTAGACACTGTTGCCCTAGAGCACACAAAAAACTATACATACCTTGGCCTAAACATCAGCGCCACAGGTAACTTCCACAAAGCTGTGAACGATCTGAGAGACAAGGCAAGAAGGGCATTCTATGCCATCAAAAGGAACATAAATTTCAACATACCAATTAGGATTTGGCTAAAAATACTTGAATCAGTCATAGAGCCCATTGCCCTTTATGGTTGTGAGGTCTGGGGTCCGCTCACCAACCAAGACTTCACAAAATGGGACAAACACCAAATTGAGACTCTGCACGCAGAATTCTGCAAAAATATCCTCAGTGTACAACGTAGAACACCAAATAATGCATGCAGAGCAGAATTAGGCCGATACCCACTAATTATCAAAATCCAGAAAAGAGCAGTTAAATTCTATAACCACCTAAAAGGAAGCGATTCCCAAACCTTCCACAACAAAGCCATCACCTACAGAGAGATGAACCTGGAGAAGAGTCCCTAAGCAAGCTGGTCCTGGGGCTCTGTTCACAAACACACCCTACAGAGCCCCATGACAGCAGCACAATTAGACCCAACCAAATCATGAGAAAACAAAAAGATAATTACTTGACACATTGGAAAGAATTAACAAAAAAACAGAGCAAACTAGAATGCTATTTGGCCCTACACAGAGAGTACACAGCGGCAGAATACCTGACCACTGTGACTGACCCAAAATTAAGGAAAGCTTTGACTATGTACAGACTCAGCGAGCATAGCCTTGCTATTGAGAAAGGCCGCCGTAGGCAGACATGGCTCTCAAGAGAAGACAGGCTATGTGCTCACTGCCCACAAAATGAGGTGGAAACTGAGCTGCACTTCCTAACCTCCTGCCCAATGTATGACCATATTAGAGAGACATATTTCCCTCAGATTACACAGATCCACAAAGAATTCGAAAACAAATCCAATTTTGAAAAACTCCCATATCTACTGGGTGAAATTCCACAGTGTGCCATCAGAGCAGCAAGATTTGTGACCTGTTGCCACGAGAAAAGGGCAACCAGTGAAGAACACGCACCATTGTAAATACAACACATATCTATGCTTATTTATTTTATCTTGTGTCCTTTACCATTTGCACATTGTAAAAACACTGTATATATATATAATATGACATTTGTAATGTCTTTATTGTTTTGAAACTTCTGTATGTGTGATGTCTACTGTTAATTTTTATTGTTTATTTCACTTTATATATTATATACCTTACTTGCTTTGGCAATGTTAACACATGTTTCCCATGCCAATAAAGCCCCTTGAATTGAAAAAAAAAATTGAATTGAAAGAGAGAGAGAGATCATGAGGTTCTGCTATACAAATTGATGGAAAGTGGTGTTGGGGGAAAAACATTATAAAATCCATATTACAACAAACAACAAGTGTGCGGCTAAAATTGGCATAAAACATACATTTCTTTCCACAGGGCCATGAGGTGAGACAGGGATGCAGCTTAAGCCCCACGTTTTTCAACATATATATCAGCGAGTTGGCGGGGGCACTAAAACAGTCTGCAGCACCCAGTCTCAACCTACTAGAATTTGAAGTCAAACGTCTACTGTTGGCTGATTATCTGGTGCTTCTGTCTCACCAACCAAGGAGGGCCCACAGCAGCACCTAGATCTTCTGCACAGACTGTCAGACCTCTGACCCACTGGAATTGTGATACAGTGAATTTTAAGTGAAATAATCTGTCTGTAAACAATTGTTGGAAAAATGACTTGTGTCATGCACAAAGTAGATGTCCTAACCGACTTGACAAAACTATAGTTTGTTATTAACAAGAAATGTGTGGAGTGGTAGAAAACGAGTTTTAATGACTCCAGCCTAAGTGTACGTAAACTTCCGACTTCAACATGATATACAATTACTAATCAGGGGGGAATGGGAACCAGGTGTGTTAAATTATAAAGTTCAGTGGCGCCTATAGGCTGGTGATGTAGACCTCTGGAACTGGTGCACGGAATGAGCATCAGTTCCGGGAGATCCACAATACACCATAATGACATCACAATACCCCATAATGATAAAGCAGAAACAGGTTTTTAGAACATTTTGTAAATGTATTACAAAAAACCTGAAATATCACATTTACATAAGTATTCAGACACTTTACTCCATACTTTATTGAAGCACCTTTGGCAGCGGTTACTGCCTCTTGAGTATGACGCTGCAAGCTTGGAACAACTGTATTTGGGGAGTTTCTCACTCTTCTCTGCAGATCCTCTCAAGGTCTGTCAGGTTGGATGGGGAGCGTTGCTGCACAGCTTTTTCAGGTCTTGTATGAGATGTTCGATCGGGTTCAAGTCCGGGCTCTGGCTGGGCCCTCAAGGATATTCAGAGGCTAATCCCAAAGCCACCCCTGTGTTGTCTTGGCTGTGTGCTTAGGGCCATTGTCCTGTTGGAAGGTGAACCTTCACCACTATCTGAGGTCCTGAGCGCTCTGGAGCAGGTTTTCATCAGAGATCTCTCTGTACTTTGCTCTGTTCATCTTTCCCTCCATCCTCACTAGTCTCCCAGTCCCTGCTGCTGAAAAACATCCCCAAAGCATGATTATTTTCTCCAGACGTGACTCTTGGCATTCCGTTTCATCAGACCAGAGGATCTTGTTTCTCATGGTCTGAGGGTCTTTAGGTGCCTTTTGGCAAACTTCAAGCAAGATTTGATGTGCCTTTTACTGAGGTGTGGCTTCCGTCTGGCCACTCTACCCCAAAGGCCTGATTAGTGGAATGCTGCAGAGATGGTTGTCCTTCTGGAAATTTCTCCCATCTCCACAGAGGAACTCTGGAGCTCTGTCAGAGTGATTATTGGGTTCTTGGTCATCTCCCTGACCAAGACCCTTCTCCCCTGATTGCTCAGTTTATCCAGGCGGCCAGCTCTAGGAAGAGTCTTAGTAGTTCCTTCTTCCATTTAAGAATGAATATCACTGTGTTCTTGGAAACATTCAATGCTCCAGACATTTTTGGTACCCAGATCCCCAGATCTGTGCCTCGACACAATCTTCTCTCGGAGCTCTACGGACACAATTCCTTCGACTTCATGGCTTGTTTTTTGCTCTGATGTGCTCTGTCAACTGGGGGACCTTAAATAGGCAGGTGTGTGCCTTTCCAATTCATGTCCATTCAATTTAATTGACCACAGGTGGACTCCAATCAAGTTGTAGAAACATCTCAAGGATGATCAATGAAAATAAGATGCAGCTGAGCTCTATTTCCAGTCTCATAACAAAGGGACTGAAGACTTATGTAAATCAGGTATTTCTGTTTTAAAAATGTTATACATTTGCAAACATTTCTAAAAACCTGTTTTCACTTTGTCGATATGGGGTATTGTGTGTAGTTTGAGGAAAAACATTTATTCAATCCATTTTAGAATAAGGCTGCAATGTACCAAAATGTTGGAAAAGCCAAGGGGTCTGAATACTTTCTGAATGCCCTGTATATATTGTATCTAATATACAGTTCAGATCCTCAAAGTCGGGAAGGTAAAGCATTTTATTCATTGACATTATATTGATTATATTAAATTATTTCACAAGACTAACAATTATTTTATACAGCTATGCTGTCGGTCTATTCATTTCGGCCCTTATATGACTTCCTAGTGAAGTACTTTTAAATTATCTATTGATTGATTTTCTACAGCAATTTCATGTAAACAGACAACAAACTATTCATTAAATCTCCAGAAGATGGACTTCTACTGTAGCTCAGAATTCCCCTGTGATCTGAACAGAGACATGTATTCCATTTGGGACAATGTCTTTTAATTATATGAAGACATGGTTTCTCTGCTACCACACAGCAAGCTGTGCCAGAGCCGAGCCGAGCCGAGCCGAGCCATAAGACTCCTCAACAACTAATCAAATGGCTTCCCGGACTGTTTGCATTGACCACTGATTATTACGCTGCTGCTTCTCTCTGTTCTTATCTATGCATAGTCACTTTACATCAACCTACATGTACATATTACCTCAATTACCTGAACTAACCTCTGCCCCCTCACATTGACTCTGTACCGGTATCCCCTGTATATAGCCTCCACGTTGACTCTGTAATGGTACCACCTGTATATAGCCTCCACATTGACTCTGTACCGGTACCCCCTGTATATAGCCTCCACATTGACTCTGTACTGGTACCCCCTGTATATAGCCTCCACATTGACTCTGTACCGGTACCCCCTGTATATAGCCTCCACACTGACTCTGTACCGGTACCAACTGTATATAGCCTCCACATTGACTCTGTACCGGTACCTCCCTGTATATAGCCTCCACATTGACTCTGTACCGGTACCCCCTGTTTATAGCCTCCACATTGACTCTGTATCGGTATCCCCTGTATACATCCTCCACATTGACTCTGTACTGGTACCCCCTGTATATAGCCTCCACACTGACTCTGTACCGGTACCAACTGTATATAGCCTCCACATTGACTCTGTACCGGTATCCCCTGTATATAGCCTCCACATTGACTCTGTACAGTAACACCCTGTATATAGCCTCCACATTGACTCTGTACCGGTACCCCCTGTATATAGCCTCCACATTGACTCTGTACTGGTACCCCTGTATACAGCCTCCACATTGACTCTGTACTGGTACCGCCTTGTATATAGCCTCCACATTGACTCTGTACTGGTACCCCCTGTATATAGCCTCCACATTGACTCTGTACCGGTATCCCCTGTATATAGCCTCCACATTGACTCTGTACTGGTACCCCTGTATATAGACCTCCACATTGACTATGTACACTGACTCTGTACCCCCCTGTATATAGCCTCCACATTGACTCTGTACCAGTTCCCCCTGTATATAGCCTCCACATTGACTCTGTACCGGTACCCCCTGTATATAGCCTCCACACTGACTCTGTACCGGTATCAACTGTATATAGCCTCCACATTGACTCTGTACCGGTACCCCCTGTATATAGCCTCCACATTGACTCTGTACTGGTAATATAGCACCCTGTATATAGCCTCCACACTGACTCTGTACCGGTAACACATTGACTCTGTATATATATAGCCTCCACATTGACTCTGTACCAGTTCCCCCCTGTATATAGCCTCCACATTGACTCTGTACCGGTACCCCCTGTATATAGCCTCCACACTGACTCTGTACCGGTATCAACTGTATATAGCCTCCACATTGACTCTGTACCGGTACCCCCTGTATATAGCCTCCACATTGACTCTGTACCGTAACACCCTGTATATAGCCTCCACACTGACTCTGTACCGGTATCAACTGTATATAGCCCTTACATTGACTCTGTACCAGTTCCCCCTGTATATAGCCTCCACATTGACTCTGTACCGGCCTACATTGACTCTGTACCGTAACACCCTGTATATAGCCTCCACACTACATTGACTCTGACTCTGTACCAGTTCCCCCTGTATATAGCCTCCACATTGACTCTGTACCGTAACACCCTGTTTATAGCCTCCACATTGACTCCGTACCCTAACACCCTGCATATAGCCTCAACATTGACTCTGTACCGTAACACCCTGTATATAGCCTCCACATTGACTCTGTACCGTAACACCCTGTATATAGCCTCCACATTGACTCTGTACCCTAACACCCTGTATATAGCCTCCACATTGACTCTGTACCGTAACACCCTGTATATAGCCTCCACACTGACTCTGTACCGTACCACCCTGTATATAGCCTCCACACTGACTCTGTACCGTAACACCCTGTATATAGCCTCCACACTGACTGTACCGTAACACCCTGTATATAGCCTCCACATTGACTCTGTATCATAACACCCTGTATATAGCCTCCACATTGACTCTGTACCGTAACACCCTGTATATAGCCTCCACATTGACTCTGTACCGTAACACCCTATATAGCCTCCACATTGACTCTGTACCGTAACACCCTGTATATAGCCTCCACATTGACTCTGTACCGTAACACCCTGTATATAGCCTCCACATTGACTCTGTACCGTAACACCCTATATAGCCTCCACATTGACTCTGTACCGTAACACCCTGTATATAGCCTCCACATTGACTCTGTATCATAACACCCTGTATATAGCCTCCACATTGACTCTGTACCGTAACACCCTGTATATAGCCTCCACATTGACTCTATATCATAACACCCTGTATATAGCCTCCACATTGACTCTGTACCGTAACACCCTGTATATAGCCTCCACACTGACTGTACCGTAACACCCTGTATATAGCCTCCACATTGACTCTGTATCATAACACCCTGTATATAGCCTCCACATTGACTCTGTACCGTAACACCCTGTATATAGCCTCCACATTGACTCTGTACCGTAACACCCTGTATATAGCCTCCACATTGACTCTGTACCGTAACACCCTGTATATAGCCTCCACATTGACTCTGTACCGTAACACCCTGTATATAGCCTCCACATTGACTCTGTACCGTAACACCCTGTATATAGCCTCCACATTGACTCTGTACCATAACACCCTATATAGCCTCCACATTGACTCTGTACCGTAACACCCTGTATATAGCCTCCACATTGACTCTGTACCGTAACACCCTGTATATAGCCTCCACATTGACTCTGTACCATAACACCCTATATAGCCTCCACATTGACTCTGTACCGTAACACCCTGTATATAGCCTCCACACTGACTCTGTACCGTAACACCCTGTATATAGCCTCCACATTGACTCTGTACCGTAACACCCTGTATATAGCCTCCACATTGACTCTGTACCGTAACACCCTGTATATAGCCTCCACATTGACTCTGTACCGTAACACCCTGTATATAGCCTCCACATTGACTCTGTACCGTAACACCCTGTATATAGCCTCCACATTGACTCTGTACCGTAACACCCTGTATATAGCCTCCACATTGACTCTGTACCGTAACACCCTGTATATAGCCTCCACATTGACTCTGTACCGTAACACCCTGTATATAGCCTCCACATTGACTCTGTACCGTAACACCCTGTATATAGCCTCCACATTGACTCTGTACCGTAACACCCTGTATATAGCCTCCACATTGACTCTGTACCGTAACACCCTGTATATAGCCTCCACATTGACTCTGTACCGTAACACCCTGTATATAGCATTGTTACTGTATTTTACTGCTGCTCTTTAATTAATTATTTGTTATTTTCTATTTTCTTCTTTTTTATTTTTTCAGTTCATTTTAGTGAATCATTTCCTAAGACTTTTCTGGTTAAGGGCTTGTCAGTCAGAATTTCACTGTGAGGTCTACACATGTTGTATTCATCATTTCACTGTAAGGTCTACACCTGTTGTATTCAGCATTTCACATTGACTCTGTCCGTAACACCCTGTTATAGTATTGAGCATTTCACTGTAATAGTCTACACATGACTTGTATTCATCATTTCAGCTTGAGGTCTACACCTGTTGTATTCAGCATTTCACTGTGAGGTCTACACATGACTTGTATTCAGCATTTCACTGTGAGGTCTACACCTGTTGTATTCAGCATTTCACTGTGAGGTCTACACATGTTGTATTCAGCATTTCACTGTGAGGTCTACACCTGTTGTATTCAGCATTTCACTGTGAGGTCTACACATGTTGTATTCATCATTTCACTGTGAGGTCTACACCTGTTGTATTCAGCATTTCACTGTAAGGTCTACACATGTTGTATTCATCATTTCACTGTAAGGTCTACACCTGTTGTATTTGGCACATGTGACAAATAACATTTGATTTGTCATGTCAATAAAGGAGAGAGATATGAGAACATGGAACTTTTATTCCCATTCCCTTCGAGGGAGGCCAAAAAAAGGCCTGCCTTAGAATACCTCCACTGCGCTGTTTGATTTGTTAAGGTAGTTGGCATTTATCCGTGCATGCATGTGTGTGTGTGTGTGTCGTGTGTGTGAGTGCATGGGTTCATAGTTGGATATCGGTGTGTACTGATGTTCAGCTGAGGCTTGTTATCCAGAGCTGAACTGAACAGGCAGACAGACGTACGATGAGGCTTGTCCACTTTAAACAAACCTGAGCTGAAAGCTCGTCCACTGGCTTTATTAACATGACTGGACTGGCAGAATATATACTTTCATAACATCTCTCAACTCAACAATCTCATCTCTGATGTCCCTCATCACTCAACATGTACCTCCTCATCTCTGATGTCCCTCATCACTCAACATTTACCTCCTCATCTCTGATGTCCCTCATCACTCAACATTTACCTCCTCATCTCTGATGTCCCTCATCACTCAACATTTACCTCCTCATCTCTGATGTCCCTCATCACTCAACATTTACCTCCTCATCTCTGATGTCCTTCATCACTCAACATTTACCTCCTCATCTCTGATGTCCACATTGATCACTCAACATGTATATAGCCTCCTCATCTCTGATGTCCCTCATCACTCAACATTTACTCTCCTCATCTCTGATGTCCTTCATCACTCAACATTTACCTCCTCATCTCTGATGTCCTGTCATCATTCAACATTTACCTCCTCATCTCTGATGTCCTTCATCACTCAACATTTACCTCCTCATCTCTGATGTCCCTCATCACTGTGAACATGTATTCAGCATTTCATCTCTGATGTCCCCTCATTCACTTTCAACATTTATTCAGCATTTCACTGAGGTCATCTCTGATGTCCTTCACTCACTCAACATTTACCTCCTCATCTCTGATGTCCTTCACTGTCACTCAACATTTACCTTTCACTCATCTCTGATGTCCTTCATCACTCAACATTTACCTCCTCATCTCTGATTTCCTTCATCACTCAACATGTTGTATTCCTTTCCTCATCTCTGATGTCCTTCATCACTCAACATTTATTCCTCCTCATCATTGATGTCCTTCATCACTCAACATTTACCTCCTCATCTCTGATGTACCTCATCACTCAACATTTATTCAGCTCCTCATCTCTGATGTCCCTCATCACTCAACATGTACCTCCATCATCTCTGATGTCCAGCATCATCACTCAACATTTACCTGAGGTCTCATCTCTGATGTCCCTCATCACTCAACATTTACATCATTTCACTCATCTCTGATGTCCCATCATCACTCAACATTTACCTCGTCTCATCTCTGATGTCCCTAATCACTCAACATGTACCTCCTCATCTCTGATGTCCCTCATCAAGGAACATTTACCTCCTCATCTCTGATGTCCTTCATCACTCAACATTTACCTCCTCATCTCTGATGTCCTTCATCACTCAACATTTACCTCCTCATCTCTGATGTCCTTCATCACTCAACATTTACCTCCTCATCTCTGATGTCCCTCATCACTCAACATGTACCTCCTCATCTCTGATGTCCCTCATCACTCAACATTTAAATCCTCATCTCTGATGTCCTTCATCACTCAACATTTACCTCCTCATCTCTGATGTCCTTCATCACTCAACATTTACCTCCTCATCTCTGATGTCCTTCATCACTCAACATTTACCTCCTCATCTCTGATTTCCTTCATCACTCAACATGTACCTCCTCATCTCTGATGTCCTTCATCACTCAACATTTACCTCCTCATCATTGATGTCCTTCATCACTCAACATTTACCTCCTCATCTCTGATGTACCTCATCACTCAACATTTACCTCCTCATCTCTGATGTCCCTCATCACTCAACATGTACCTCCTCATCTCTGATGTCCCTCATCACTCAACATTTACCTCCTCATCTCTGATGTCCTTCATCACTCAACATTTACCTCCTCATCTCTGATGTCCTTCATCACTCAACATTTACCTCCTCATCTCTGATGTCCTTCATCACTCAACATTTACCTCCTCATCTCTGATGTCCTTCATCACTCAACATTTACCTCCTCATCTCTGATGTCCTTCATCACTCAACATTTACCTCCTCATCTCTGATGTCCTTCATCACTCAACATTTACCTCCTCATCTCTGATGTCCCTCATCACTCAACATTTACCTCCTCATCTCTGATGTCCCTCATCACTCAACATTTACCTCCTCATCTCTGATGTCCTTCATCACTCAACATTTACCTCCTCATCTCTGATGTCCCTCATCACTCAACATTTACCTCCTCATCTCTGATGTCCTTCATCACTCAACATTTACCTCCTCATCTCTGATGTCCTTCATCACTCAACATTTACCTCCTCATCTCTGATGTCCTTCATCACTCAACATTTACCTCCTCATCTCTGATGTCCCTCATCACTCAACATTTACCTCCTCATCTCTGATGTCCCTCATCACTCAACATTTACCTCCTCATCTCTGCTTCTTCCATCCCTTGAAGTACAGCAGGAGTGACTCATCCATTCCCACTAAAACTAATGAAAATCTGGAGACTAAAACCCATGAAAATCTGGAGACTAAAACCCATGAAAATCTGGAGACTAAAACCCATGAAAATCTGGAGATTGAAAATCATGGAAATCTGGAGACTGAAACACATGGAAATCTGGAGACTAAACCCCATGGAAATCTGGAGACTAAAACCCATGGAAATCGCATCTGGAGGCACTTCTGAGACAGAAAGATGCATATATTTATTCATCTGTTCCCTCCCTTTGTCCCTCTTTCTTTGTCCCTCTTCAAAAGACCCTGCTCCCTCTTTTAAGTCAGTTCATCTGTTTGGTTACATTATGCAAAGTAGAAAAATGCCACATTTGTGGTTTTCTACCAGATAAAACTAGAGGGAGTGTGATTCAGGGGCTGGGTTGAGATGCTTAGTGTGTGGAGAGAGTGGTTGTTCATGCTGATTCTATGAGCAGTAAGATGATAGACTGGAGAGGGATGTGGGTTTGGCTGATTGGCACAGTGCACAGGAAGATGTGTGTAATGAGTAAGGGTTAGGGTTATCTGTGTGCATCATCTGGAAATGATTTGACCTAGTACTCAAAAATGAACACTGCTATGGTTGCTATGCCACATACCCAACACACACCCATGCAATCACGTGCCACCCCACCTCACCCCACCCCTGGCCACGTCGATGCTAATTTCTTATCTCCAGCATGCCAGATAGCTGTGTCCTCTGGGAGCCTATCATCTCCCGGCTTGGTGATGGACAGCTGAGACAGCTGGGTTCCGTTCACAGTGGGCCACGACCGGACAGATCACACACCAGCCCTGACATGAGAGAGAGGGATGGAAGGGGAGCGAGAAAGAGAGATAGAGACTATCCAAGACCAGACTGACAGAGGATAATACCATAGGAGAAATGAAAGATGCGTCCATGTGTCTGTCCGTCCGTGTGTCCGTGTGTCTCTGCATCCATGTGTCTCTGCGTCCATGTGTCCATGTGTCTCTGCGTCCATGTGTCCATATGTCTCTGCGTCCATGTGTCCATGTGTCTCTGCGTCCATGTGTCCATGTGTCTGTGTGTCCATGTTTCCATGTGTCCATGTTTCCATGTGTCCATGTTTCCATGTGTCCATGTTTCCATGTGTCCATGTGTCTATGTGTCTATGTTTCCATGTTTCCCTGTTTCCATGTGTCCATGTTTCCATGTGTCTGTGTGTCTGTGTGTCTGTGTGTCCATGTGTCCATGTTTCCATGTGTCCATGTTTCCATGTGTCTGTGCGTCCATGTGTCTGTGTGTCCATGTGTCTGTGTGTCCATGTGTCTGTGTGTCCATGTGTCTGTGTGTCCATGTTTCCATGTGTCTGTGCGTCCATGTGCCTGTGTTTCCATGTGTCTGTGTGTCCATGTGTCTGTGTGTCCATGTGTCTGTGTGTCCATGTTTCCATGTGTCTGTGTGTCCTTGTGTCTGTGTGTCCATGTTTCCATGTGTCTGTGTGTCCATGTGTCTGTGTGTCCATGTGCCAGTGTTTCCATGTGTCCATGTGTCCATGTGTCCATGTTTCCATGTGTCCATGTGTCCATGTGTCCATGTGTCCATGTTTCCATGTGTCTGTGTGTCCATGTGTCCATGTTTCCATGTGTCCATGTGTCCATGTGTCCATGTTTCCATGTGTCCATGTTTCCATGTGTCCATGTTTCCATGTGTCTGTGTGTCCATGTGTCCATGTTTCCATGTGTCCATGTGTCTATGTGTCCATGTTTCCATGTGTCCATGTGTCTGTGTGTCCATGTGTCCATGTTTCCATGTGTCCATGTGTCTGTGTGTCCATGTGTCCATGTTTCCATGTGTATGTGTGTCCATGTGTCTGTGTGTCCATGTGTCCATGTTTCCATGTGTCCATGTGTCCATGTGTCCATGTGTCCATGTTTCCGTGTGTCTGTGTGTCCATGTGTCCATGTTTCCATGTGTCTGTGTGTCCATGTGTCCATGTTTCCATGTGTCCATGTGTCTGTGTGTCCATGTGTCCATGTTTCCATGTGTCCATGTGTCTGTGTGTCAATGTGTCCATGTTTCCATGTTTATGTGTGTCCATGTGTCTGTGTGTCCATGTGTCCATGTTTCCATGTGTCCATGTGTCCATGTGTCCATGTTTCCATGTGTCTGTTTGTCCATGCGTCTGTGTGTCCATGTGTCCATGTTTCCATGTGTCCATGTGTCCATGTGTCCATGTGTCCATGTGTCTATGTGTCCATGTGTCTGTGTGTCCATGTGTCTGTGTGTCCATGTGTCTGTGTGTCCATGTGTCTGTGTGTCCATGTGTCTGTGCATTTGTGCATCCGTGAATCTGTCTGCGTGGCTGTGTGAGTCTGTGTGTGTTTGTGTGTGTTCAAGTGAACATGCATGAGTGTGTATGTGTACCCTGTCCTCCTTCTGTCTTTCACCTCAGGAACGACAAACATTCTATCATTAACCTATCTGCTGGTCGCCATGACACCCTCACTGCCTGAAGCAGCCATCTTACCTCCGGACCCACGAACACAAAACTCTTAGAAACGTAAATAACATCCAAGGTTGTTTAGCTTGGACAGAGTACTGACATTAACAAGTGTAGAATTCTCCGTATTTTAATCATTTCA
>NC_088220.1:15385509-15418009 GCF_036934945.1 Oncorhynchus masou masou | reverse complement strand
TATGTTATCCAAGCCCTGGTCTGTCCCAGTCTGTTAATTATGTAATTCCAACTGGTCTGTCCCAGTCTGTTAAGGTCATTATGACATTGGGTCTGTCAAGTCTGTTAAAACATTTAAATCCAAGCCCTGGTCTGTCAGTCTGGGTCATTATGTTATCCAAGCCCTGGTCTGTCCCAGTCTGTTATGGTCATTATGTTATCCAAGCCCTGGTCTGTCCCAGTCTGTTATGGTCATTATGTTATCCAAGCCCTGGTCTGTCCCAGTCTGTTATGGTCATTATGTTATCCAAGCCCTGGTCTGTCCCAGTCTGTTGTAGCATTATGTTATCCAAGCCTACTGTGTCTGTTATGGTCATTATGTTATCCAAGCCCTGGTCTGTCCCAGTCTGTCAAGGTCGTTATGTTATCCAAGCCCTAGTCCCAGTCCAAGGTCGTTTTTAACCCTTCTGTCTGATGTCCTGTTATGTTACCTGGTCTGTCCCAGTCTGTTATGGTCATTATGTTATCCTTGGATCTGTGAGCTGTCAAGGTCCTGATAATCCAAGCCCTGGTCTGTCCCAGTCTTTATGCATTATGTTATCCAAGCCCTGGTCTGTCCCAGTCTGTTATGGTCATTATGTTATCCAAGCCCTGGTCTGTCCCAGTCTGTTAAGGTCATTATGTTATCCAAGCCCTGGTCTGTCCCAGTCTGTCAAGGTCGTTATGTTATCCAAGCCCTGGTCTGTCCCAGTCTGTCAAGGTCGTTATGTTATCCAAGCCCTGGTCTGTCCCAGTCTGTCAAGGTCATGTTACACAAGCCCTGGTCTGTCCCAGTCTGTCAAGGTCATGTTATCCAAGCCCTGGTCTGTCCCAGTCTGTCAAGGTCATGTTATCCAAGCCCTGGTCTGTCCCAGTCTGTTAAGGTCATTATGTTATCCAAGCCCTGTCCCAGTGGTCTGTCCCACTGTCACATTACCAAGCCCTGGTCTGTCCCAGTCTGTTATGGTCATTATGTTATCCAAGCCCTGGTCTGTCCCAGTCTGTTAAGGTCATTATGTTATCCAAGCCCTGGTCTGTCCCAGTCTGTTATGGTCATTATGTTATCCAAGCCCTGGTCTGTCCCAGTCTGTCAAGGTCATTATGTTATCCAAGCCCTGGTCTGTCCCAGTCTGTTATGGTCATTATGTTAAAGCCCTGGTCTGTCCCAGTCTGTCAAGGTCATTATGTTATCCAAGCCCTGGTCTGTCCCAGTCTGTTACATTATGTTATCCAAGCCCTGGTCTGTCCCAGTCTGTTTGGTCATTATGTTATCCATTCCCAGTCTGTTATATTATGTTATTGCCCTGGTCTGTCCCAGTCTGTTATGGTCATGAATGTTATCTGAAAACAGTCTGTTATGGTCATTATGTTAAAAAATGTCAATGTTAACATATAATTTTGTCCCAGTCTGTTAGGTAAACAAAAATTACAAAACTGTCCCACTGTTAAATTATGTTATCCAAGCCCTGGTCTGTCCCAGTCTGTTATTCATTATGTTATCCAAGCCCTGGTCTGTCCCAGTCTGTTATGGTCATTATGTTATCCAAGCCCTGGTCTGTCCCAGTCTGTTATGGTCATTATGTTATCCAAGCCCTGGTCTGTCCCAGTCTGTTATGGTCATTATGTTATCCAAGCCCTGGTATCCATTATGTTATCCAAGCCCTGGTCTGTCCCAGTCTGTTATGGTCATTATGTTATCCAAGCCCTGGTCTGTCCCAGTCTGTTATGGTCATTATGTTATCCAAGCCCTGGTCTGTCCCAGTCTGTTATGGTCATTATGTTATCCAAGCCCTGGTCTGTCCCAGTCTGTTAAGGTCATTATGTTATCCAAGCCCTGGTCTGTCCCAGTCTGTTAAGGTCATTATGTTATCCAAGCCCTGGTCTGTCCCAGTCTGTTAAGGTCATTATGTTATCCAAGCCCTGGTCTGTCCCAGTCTGTTATGGTCATTATGTTATCCAAGCCCTGGTCTGTCCCAGTCTGTTATGGTCATTATGTTATCCAAGCCCTGGTCTGTCCCAGTCTGTCAGTTTCCCTGGTCTGTCCCAGGTCGTTATGTTATCCAAGCCCTGGTCTGTCCCAGTCTGTCAAGGTCATTATGTTATCCAAGCCCTGGTCTGTCCCAGTCTGTCAAGGTCGTTATGTTACCCAAGCCCTGGTCTGTCCCAGTGTGTCAAGGTCGTTATGTTATCCAAGCCCTGGTCTGTCCCAGTCTGTCAAGGTCGTTATGTTACCCAAGCCCTGGTCTGTCCCAGTCTGTCAGCTCATCTGTGTCATCAGTCATCTGTGTCATCAATCATCTGTGTCATCAGCTCATCTGTGTCATCAATCATCTGTGTCATCAGTCATCTGTTTCATCAGTCATCTGTGTCATCAGTCATCTGTGTCATCAGTCATCTGTGTCATTAGTCATCTGTGTTATCAGTCATCTGTGTCATTAGTCATCTGTGTCATCAGCTCATCTGTGTCATCAACTCATCTGTTTCATCAGTCATCTGTTTCATCAGTCATCTGTGTCATCAGCTCATCTGTGTCATCAGTCATCTGTTTCATCAGTCATCTGTGTCATTAGTCATCTGTTTCATCAGCTCATCTGTGTCATTAGTCATCTGTGTTATCAGTCATCTGTGTCATTAGTCATCTGTGTCATCAGCTCATCTGTGTCATCAGTTATCTGTTTCATCAGTCATCTGTGTCATTAGTCATCTGTGTTATCAGTCATCTGCACCTGCTTTTTCTGCAGATCAACGGCCCTTCGGTGTGTGTTTGCGTATGTGTCACTCACACAATTACTCGCTCGACCTGATTGAATATATGCAAATACAACAGAAATTAAAAGTCACCTGTAAGGGAAGTTCTATACACACACAAGAGTAAACACACACACATACACACTCCTTAGTTAACACCCTTTAACTGTCCCCTCGGCCATTTAGTCCTCTCTCATCAGAGATGTATAGATGTCAAAATGTAGGACTCTTTTTTTTCTCTCTCTCTCTGTATCTCTCTCTCTCTCTCTCTCTCTCTCTCTCTCGCTATCTCTCTCTCTCTCTCTCTTTCTCTCGCTATCTCTCTCTCTCTCTCTCTCTTTGTATCTCTCACAAAGTCACTCCCTCTCCCTCTCTTTCTCTGTTTTCCATTATCTCTCCCTCTGTCTGACTCCCTCTCTCTCCCTCCCTCACACCCACCCGCCTTCTCTCTCTCCTTCCCTTCCTCTGTCTGTATCCACCTGAGTTCTAATCCTATACATCTATTCATCCCTCTCCTCCTCACAGTGGCCAGACCAGACAAGCTGGGAGTGAAACCACTGCTGTCCCACTGAGGACAGCAGGTAGTCAGGCATAGTCCTCCTCCCTTCTGCTCTTATACCACCCTCCGTTCTCTTCATACCTCCTCTGCTATATAAAGTAGAACAAGTACAGGGTATATGGTAGAGGTAGAGGTGATATGATCTGTCTCCACTAGGTATGCCCAGTAAATATCTGTGTAAGTCCTGGCTCCTCCCCAGCTGGACCTTTAGACTGGAGACGGCCTCCAAAGGTCACTGAGAGTTGCACTGAGCGCAATTCAGCTTCTGTCTTCTGCCTTGTTTCCTGCCTTTTGTCATCTGTCTTGTCTTCTGTCATCATTATTGTCTTCTGTCGTCTTCCTTCATGCTTGTCTTCTGTCTTCTGTCTTGTTTCTGTCTTCTGTTTTCCCTAACACACAACGACTAGAATAGAAAGGATGAGGCTGGAGAGAGACTGTTGGGAGAGAGGGGGAGAAGAGGGGTAGGAGAGTGGTATGAGAGACGGAACAGAGGGGGGGGGGGGACAGAGAGGTAGGAGAGTGGTATGAGAGAGAGAACAGAGGGGGGGGGGGGACAGAGAGGTAGGAGAGTGGTATGAGAGATGGAAGAGAGGGGGAGAAGAGGGGTAGGAGAGTGGTATGAGAGACGGAACAGAGGGGGGGGACAGAGAGGTAGGAGAGTGGTATGAGAGATGGAAGAGAGGGGGGAGAAGAGGGGTAAGAGAGTGGTATGAGAGACGGAACAGAGGGGGGGCAGAGGGGTAGAGAGAGTGGTATGAGAGATGGAAGAGACAGGGGGGGGGGGACAGAGGGGTAGGAGAGTGGTATGAGAGACGGAACAGAGGGGGGGGCAGAGAGAGGTAGGAGAGTGGTATGAGAGACAGAACAGTGGGGGGGGGGGCAGAGGGGTAGGAGAGTGGTATGAGAGACGGAACAGGGGGGGGGGCAGGAGAGTGGTATGAGAGACGGAACAGAGGGGGGGCAGAGAGGTACGAGAGTGGTATGAGAGACAGAACAGTGGGGGGGGGACAGAGGGGTATGAGAGTGGTATGAGAGACGGAACAGAGGGGGGGGGCAGAGAGGTAGGAGAGTGGTATGAGAGATGGAAGAGAGGGGGCAGAGGGGTAGGAGAGTGGTATGAGAGACGGAACAGGGGGGGGGGGGCAGAGGGGTAGGAGAGTGGTATGAGAGATGGAAGAGGGGGGGCAGAGGGGTAGGAGAGTGGTATGAGAGACGGAACAGAGGGGGGGGGCAGAGAGGTAGGAGAGTGGTATGAGAGACAGAACAGTGGGGGGGGGGGGCAGAGGGGTAGGAGAGTGGTATGAGAGACGGAACAGAGGGGGGGGGAGAGGTACGAGAGTGGTATGAGAGACAGAACAGTGGGGGGGGGACAGAGGGGTATGAGAGTGGTATGAGAGACGGAACAGAGGGGGGGCAGAGAGGTAGGAGAGTGGTATGAGAGATGGAAGAGAGGGGGGGCAGAGGGGTAGGAGAGTGGTATGAGAGACGGAAGAGAGGGGGGGACAGAGGCTGAAAAAGGTCTGGAGAGAAAGGCTATTGAGCCTGGCCCTTGTGTGCATCTTTGATTAAAGAAAACTGGTGAAAGGGAAGGGTCTAGTGTAACTGGAGAAAGGTGTGGGGTCTAGTGAAACTGGAGAAAGGTGAGGGGTCTAGTGTAACTGGAGAAAGGTGAGGGGTCAAGTGTAACTGGAGAAAGGTGTGGGGTCTAGTGTAACTGGAGAAAGGTGTGGGGTCTAGTGTAACTGGAGAAAGGTGAGGGGTCTAGTGTAACTGGAGAAAGGTGTGGGGTCTAGTGTAACTGGAGAAAGGTGAGGGGTCTAGTGTAACTGGAGAAAGGTGAGGGGTCTAGTGTAACTGGAGAAAGGTGAGGGGTCTATTGTAACTAGTGAAAGGTGTGGGGTCAAGTGTAACTGGAGAAAGGTGTGGGGTCAAGTGTAACTGGAGAAAGGTGTGGGGTCTATTGTAACTGGAGAAAGGTGTGGGGTCTATTGTAACTGGTGAAAGGTGTGTAGGGTCTAGTGTAACTGGAGAAAGGTGTGGGGTCTATTGTAACTGGTGAAAGGTGTGGGGTCTATTGTAACTGGTGAAAGGTGAGGGGTCTATTGTAACTGGTGAAAGGTGTGGTGTCTATTGTAACTGGAGAAAGGTGTGGGGTCTAGTGTAACTGGAGAAATGTGTGGGTTCTATTGTAACTGGAGAAAGGTGTGGGGTCTATTGTAACTGGAGAAAGGTGTGGGTCTATTGTAACTGGAGAAAGGTGTGGGGACACACAACTGGAGAAACTGAGCCATCAGTGTAACATGAGAAAGGTGAGGGGTCTATTGTAACTAGTGAAAGGTGTGGGGTCAAGTGAACTGGAGAAATATGTAATATATTGTAACTGGAGAAAGGTGTGTGGATATACTGTATGTGTGTCATGTCAGATGTTAAATGGTGAAAGGTTCAGTCTCTATTGTAACTGGTGAAGAGGCTCAGAGAGAAGGTGAAAGGTGTGGTGTCATGTAACTGGAGAAAGGTTGGCCCCTATGGAACTGCAGAGAGAGAAAAGAGAAAGATACTTCTTTCTCAGGGAGCACTGAGCTCATTTTATTCTATTGAATGGTAGAGAACAGGATAAGTGTGTGAATGGAGGTAGAGAACAGGATGAGAGGGTGCCCTGCTGACTAACAGAGATATGTAATGGTAGTCTGTGGATATACTGGAGGTGAGAACAGGATAGTGGGTGAATGGAGGCTCAGAGAACAGGATGAGTGGGTGAATGGATGTAGAGAACAGGATGAGTGTGAAATGGAGGTAGAGAACAGGATGAGTGGGTGAATGGAATGGTAGAGAACAGGATAAGTGGGTGAATGGAGGTAGAGAACAGGATGAGTGGGTGAATGGAGGTAGAGAACAGGATGAGTGGGTGAATGGAGGTAGAGAACAGGATGAGTGGGTGAATGGAGGTAGAGAACAGGATAAGTGGGTGAATGGAGGTAGAGAACAGGATGAGTGGGTGAATGGAGGTAGAGAACAGGATGAGTGGGTGAATGGAGGTAGAGAACAGGATGAGTGTGTGAATGGAGGTAGAGAACAGGATGAGTGTGTGAATGGAGGTAGAGAACAGGATGAGTGGGTGAATGGAGGTAGAGAACAGGATGAGTGGGTGAATGGAGGTAGAGAACAGGATGAGTGGGTGAATGGAGGTAGAGAACAGGATGAGTGGGTGAATGGAGGTAGAGAACATGATGATTGTGTGAATGGAGCTGATGTTACTGTTCCTTGGGTTTTGAGGTCATTTTGCAGACCCTTTAACTAAAGTGACCTTCAGTTAGCACTCTGTGGTTCCTAGATGAATATGTCTGATATAATATGATAGACTCAGGGGATTTGTTTCAGGGCTGTATAGGTAATATCTCCTGTTGTTTTTAATGGTAACCTACAGGCAGCCAGTTGTCTGTAAGTTACTGTAAAAGTGAATACAGTAACAGTATTGGATATTGTAATATACGGTACAGTAACAACTGGCTGCCTGTATCTTACCATGAAAACAACAGGAAATGTTCACCTATACAGCCCTGAAACTCATTTTTGTCCTTAAGGAAATAGCCTGAGCCTATCTGCAGCTGCTTATTCTAATAGAAATATTAACATAAGAACCACTTTTAAACCAAATTACATGATATCATCAGTATCAGGGTTGAATTAGCATCGGAATGTGTGCATGGACAAAACTAATGGGATTGGATGACAACACCCGTCAATCAACAGACGATAGAGGGCATTCGCTTGTCTGACCTTGTCCCTCCCACCTTTATCAATCTGAGACACACCACCAAAACACAAGTTGGCAAACATGGTCATACAAGCTATACATGGTGTGGAAGAGATACATAAAACTGGTGGTAGGGCTGTGTATCACTCTGGTTGGCCTGTGGTGAGACACAACCTACGTATGTATGTGTGTGTGTGTGTGTGTGTGTGTGTGTGTGTGTGTGTGTGTGTGTGTGTGTGTGTGTGTGTGTGTGTGTGTACAACCCTAAGATAAAGGAACGATCAGGTGGGTACCAGGCAACTTGATGCAGTACTATTCAACATGTCCCTTTGTTCTTAAATGGCATTTGATAGGAGCTTTATCTCTAATAAAACATATGTTGATGTGTGATTGTGTGGGTGTGTGTGAAGACTTTCATGCAGGCATACAAAGTCTCAATTTAACATTCACACACACATTCCTGTCTACATTTCTAGGAATGTCTTATATATACATCAGACAAAGAACACAAGACACAACTTTACTCTATATCATCGACTGCATCCTTATGTAATACATGTATCACTAGCCCCTTTAACTATGCCACTTTGTTTACGTACTCATCTCATATGTATATACTGTACTCGATACCATCTACTGTATCTTGCCTATGCTGCTCTGTACCATCACTCATTCATATATCCTTATGTACATATTCTTTATCCCCTTACACTGTGTATAAGACAGTAGTTTAGGAATTGTTAGTTAGATTACTTGTTGGTTATTACTACATTGTCGGAACTAGAAGCACAAGCATTTCGCTACACTCGCATTAACATCTGCTAACCATGTGTATGTGACAAATAAAATGTATTTTGATTTGATTTGAACACAAGACACAACACTAGAACACAGGACACAACACTAGAACACAGGACACAACACTAGAACACAGGACACAACAATAGAAAACAAGACACAACAATAGAACACAGGACACAACATGAGAACACAGGACACAACACTAGAACACAGGACCCAACAAGAGAACTCAGGACACAACAATAGAACACAAGACACAACACTAGAACACAGGACACAACAATAGAACACAAGACACAACAATAGAAAACAAGACACAGCAATAGAAAACAAGACACAACAATAGAACACAGGACACAACAATAGAACACAAGACACAACAATACAACACAGGGCACAACAATAGATCACAGGACACAAAAATAGATCACAGGACACAACAATAGAGAAGAAAATACAATGGCGTCTTGGGGATCAACAACCAGGAAATGTAAACAATATGTTTGTACTATTTCTGTCCTCAGTGTGAATACTTCTGGTCATTATTTGAGCTGGTCCTGTATATGTGTGTGTGAGTGTGTGAGTGTGTATGTCTGTCTGTGTGTGTCTGCAAGCGTTCATGCGTACCTGCGTTTGTGTGTGTGTGTGTGTGTGTGTGTGTGTGTGTGTGTGTGTGTGTGTGTGTGTGTGTGTGTGTGTGTGTGTGTGTGTGTGTGTGTGTGTGTGTGTGTGTGTGAATGCGTCCTCCTTAGGTGTGCTAGGTTGGAGGTGTGTCTTCAAAGGAGCTCATCAGTTCTGTAACGTGACTGATCACTGTTTATCTGTCTTCATCAACTACCAGCAGACTGTTCATCTGTCTTCATCCACTACCAGCAGACTGTTCATCTGTCTTCATCCACTACCAGCAGACTGTTCATCTGTCTTCATCCATTACCAGCAGACTGTTCATCTGTCTTCATCCACTACCAGCAGACTGTTCATCTGTCTTCATCCACTACCAGCAGACTGTTCACCTGTCTTCATCCATTACCAGCAGACTGTTCATCTGTCTTCATCCATTACCAGCAGACTGTTCATCTGTCTTCATCCACTACCAGCAGACTGTTCATCTGTCTTCATCCATTACCCGCAGACTGTTCATCTGTCTTCATCCATTACCAGCAGACTGTTCATCTGTCTTCATCCACTACCCGCAGACTGTTCATCTGTCTTCATCCATTACCAGCAGACTGTTCATCTGTCTTCATCCATTACCCGCAGACTGTTCATCTGTCTTCATCCACTACCCGCAGACCATCTGTCAGACTGTTCATCTGTCTTCATCCACTACCCGCAGACTGTTCATCTGTCTTCATCCACTACCAGCAGACTGTTCATCTGTCTTCATCCATTACCAGCAGACTGTTCATCTGTCTTCATCCACTACCAGCAGACTGTTCATCTGTCTTCATCCATTACCAGCAGACTGTTCATCTGTCTTCATCCACTACCTGTTCATCTGTCTTCATCCACTACCAGACTGTTCATCTGTCTTCATCCACTACCAGCAGACTGTTCATCTGTCTCTCATCCATTACCAGCAGACATCTGTCATCCACTACCAGCAGACTGTTCATCTGTCTTCATCCATTACCAGCAGACTGTTCATCTGTCTTCATCCACTACCAGCAGACTGTTCATCTGTCTTCATCCATTACCCGCAGACTGTTCATCTGTCTTCATCCATTACCAGCAGACTGTTCATCTGTCTTCATCCACTACCCGCAGACTGTTCATCTGTCTTCATCCACTACCAGCAGACTGTTCATCTGTCTTCATCCACTACCAGCAGACTGTTCATCTGTCTTCATCCACTACCAGCAGACAGTCTTCACCATGTTTCATCTGTCTTCATCCATTACCAGCAGACTGTTCATCTGTCTTCATCCACTACCAGCAGACTGTTCATCTGTCTTCATCCATTACCAGCAGACTGTTCATCTGTCTTCATCCATTACCAGCAGACTGTTCATCTGTCTTCATCCACTACCCGCAGACTGTTCATCTGTCTTCATCCATTACCAGCAGACTGTTCATCTGTCTTCATCCACTACCCGCAGACTGTTCATCTGTCTTCATCCACTACCAGACTGTTCATCTGTCTTCATCCATTACCAGCAGACTGTTCATCTGTCTTCATCCACTACCCGCAGACTGTTCATCTGTCTTCATCCATTACCAGCAGACTGTTCATCTGTCTTCATCCATTACCAGCAGACTGTTCATCTGTCTTCATCCAGACTGTTCATCTGTCTTCATCCAGACTGTTCATCTGTCTTCATCCACTACCAGCAGACTGTTCATCTGTCTTCATCCACTACCAGTGTTCATCTGTCTTCATCCATTACCAGCAGACTGTTCATCTGTCTTCATCCATTAGACCATCTGTCTTCATCCACTACCAGAGACTGTTCATCTGTCTTCATCCACTACCCTCAGACTGTTCATCTGTCTTCATCCATTACCAGCAGACTGTTCATCTGTCTTCATCCATTACCAGCAGACTGTTCATCTGTCTTCATCCACTACCATCAGACTGTTCATCTGTCTTCATCCACTACCCGCAGACTGTTCATCTGTCTTCATCCACTACCCGCAGACTGTTCATCTGTCTTCATCCACTACCAGCAGACTGTTCATCTGTCTTCATCCATTACCAGCAGACTGTTCATCTGTCTTCATCCACTACCAGCAGACTGTTCATCTGTCTTCATCCACTACCAGCAGACTGTTCATCTGTCTTCATCCACTACCAGCAGACTGTTCATCTGTCTTCATCCATTACCAGCAGACTGTTCATCTGTCTTCATCCACTACCATCAGAGAACACCTGCTGCTTAACAAACTCTCACAGTGTCACTGCAGAATTGCATGTTTGCCCATAAACGTCACATCTCTAAGGATACATTCATTCCCGAATGGTTCAGTTAAAGAGGCACTCTCGGAAATGTGTGTAATTTAGGCTAGTAGTTTTGAAAGTGGAGCTCATGAGCCTAGAGTGGTTCCCGTTTTTTGTGTCCTACATCATCAAATTGTGTACTGCGTCAGCAAATTGCGTACTGCGTCAGCAAATTGTGTACTGCGTCAGCAAATTGTGTACTGTGTCAGCAAATTGTGTCCTACATCATCAAATTGAGTGCTACATCATTCATTTCCTACGATATGTTACATCCTGCAAAAAATGTAGTGTATTTACAGTACCAGTCAAAAGTTTGGACACATCTGCTCATTCAAGGGTTTTTCTTTATTTGACTGTTTTCTACATTGTAGAGTAATAGTGAAGACATCAACACAATGAAATAACACATAGTGGAGACAAGCGCAAAGACAGGTGAAACAGATCAGGGTGTGACAGTTCCATGTTGTTAGTATTGACCAAACTCCTGTTCCATGCTGTTAGTATTGACCAAACTCCCGTTCCATGCTGTTAGTATTGACAATCTCCTGTTCAATGCTGTTAGTATTGACCTATCTCCTTTTCCATGCTGTTAGTATTGACCAAACTCCCGTTCCATGCTGTTAGTATTGACAATCTCCTGTTCCATGTTGTTAGTATTGACCAATCTCCTGTTCCATGCTGTTAGTGTTGACCAATCTCCTGTTCAATGCTGTTAGTATTGACAATCTCCTGTTCCATGCCGTTAGTATTGACAATCTCCTGTTCAATGCCGTTAGTATTGACAATCTCCTGTTCAATGCTGTTAGTATTGACAATCTCCTGTTCCATGCCATTAGTATTGACCAAACACCGGTTCCATGCTGTTAGTATTGACCAAACTCCCGTTCCATGCTGTTAGTATTGACCAAACTCCCGTTCCATGCTGTTAGTATTGACCAAACTCCCGTTCCATGCTGTTAGTAGTGACCAAACTCCCGTTCCATGCTGTTAGTGGTGACCAACCTCCCATTCCATGCTGTTAGTAGTGACCAAACTCCCGTTCCATGCTGTTAGTAGTGACCAAACTCCCGTTCCATGCTGTTAGTGGTGACCAAACTCCCGTTCCATGCTGTTAGTAGTGACCAAACTCCCGTTCCATGCTGTTAGTAGTGACCAAACTCCCGTTCCATGCTGTTAGTAGTGACCAAACTCCTGTTCCATGCTGTTAGTATTGACCAAACTCCTGTTCCATGCTGTTAGTATTGACCAAACTCCCGTTCCATGCTGTTAGTGGTGACCAAACTCCCGTTCCATGCTGTTAGTATTGACCAAACTCCCGTTCCATGCTGTTAGTAGTGACCAAACTCCCGTTCCATGCTGTTAGTGGTGACCAACCTCCCGTTCCATGCTGTTAGTATTGACCAAACTCCCGTTCCATGCTGTTAGTGGTGACCAACCTCCCGTTCCATGCTGTTATTTATTTTACAAAGTAGGCCGTTGGCCGTTGGCAGTTCCAGTGTTAAAAGATAATGATATACATCGATGATGATGATGATGATCATCGAAGGTAATAATTTCAGTGTATGTTATATTAGGAGTTGTGTCTGCTTCCACATGGTGGATTCACAGTTATGTCTCCAAATCAACTTTGAAATATACAATCTCTGCCCCATGAAGACTGGGAGACTCACCTCTCTCACATCACAAGTCAACCATTTACAGCATACATTTTACATATGTATGTTGCTCTCTCTCTCTCTCTCAATTAAATGCAAGGGGCTTTATTGGCATATGGAATAGAGAACAAACAAAAGGGAAATAAACAATCATTAAATATTACACTGACATATATTACACTCAATACTAACAGCATTTGGCCGCCCGGCCAAACTGAGCAATCAGAGGAGAAGGGCCTTGGTCAGGGAGGTGACCAAGAACCCGATGGTCACTCTGACCGATTTCCAGAGTTCCTCTGTGGAGATGGGAGAACCTTCCCCAAGGGCAACCATCTCTGCAGCACTCCACCAATCAGGCCTTTATGGTAGAGTGGCCAGACGGAAGCCACTTCCCAGTAAAAGGCACATGACAGCCCACTTGGAGTTTGCAAAAAGGCACCTAAAGGACTCTCCGAGCATGAGAAACAAGATTCTCTGGTCTGATGAAACCAAGATTGAACTCTTTGGCCTGAATTCCAAGAGTCACTTCTGGAGGAAACCTGGCACCATGGTGGTGGCAGCATCATGCCGTGGGGATGTTTTTCAGCGGGAGGGATTGGAAGACTAGTCAGGATCGAGGCAAAGATGAACTGAGAAAACCATTAAACCATTTTAGAATAAGGCTGTAAAGTAACAAAATGTGGAAAAGTCAAGGGGTCTGAATACTTTCCGAATGTACTGTATGTGTCTCTAATATGGTCATACCTTTGGCAAGAGGTTAGGAAGTGCAGCTCAGTTTCCATCTCATTTTGTGGGCAGTTTGCACATAGCCTGTCTTCTCTTCAGAGCCAGGTCTGCCTACAGCAACCTCTCTCAATAGCAAGACTATGCTCACTGAGTCTGAACATAGCCAAGGATTTTCTTAATTTGAAGGTCAGTTACAGTGGTTAGTTATTCTGCCATTTTGTACTCTCTGTTGAGGACCAGATAACTTTCCAGTTTGCTCTGTTTTTTGGTTGATTCTTTCCAGTGTGTTAAATAGTTACCTTTTTGCTTTCTGATAATATGGTTGGGTCTAAATGTGTTTTTGTCCTGGGGCTCTATGGGGTCTGTTTGTGTTTGTGAACAGAGAACCAGGACCAGCTGGCTATACACATGCAGACACACACAAACCCTTTACCTAAAGCAAAATAATATTTTTTTGTGTTATGATGAATCACCTAACTCACCCACTTTCTGATATTCTTGTAACCAAAAAATGACAACAACATTCTAATTTGTATTGTATGATCCTGCCATTTGGTTGCGATAGTGGGCCTGGAGATTTATCTAAAAATGGAGCAATACCTGTCTGCTGAGATACCTTCGTCTGCCTTCCCTCTATGTAGTGTCTCATGATGCTGGCTTGTCTACCCTGCCCTCTCTATGTAGTGTCTCATGATGCTGGCTCGTCTACCCTGCCCTCTCTATGTAGTGTCTTATGATGCTGGCTCGTCTACCCTGCCCTCTCTATGTAGTGTCTCATGATGCTGCCTCATCTACCCTGCCCTCTCAATGTAGTGTCTCATGATGCTGGCTCGTCTACCCTGCCCTCTCTATGTAGTGTCTCATGATGCTGGCTCGTCTACCCTGCCCTCTCTATGTAGTGTCTCATGATGCTTGCTCTCATGATGCTGGCTCGTCTACCCTGCCCTCTCTATGTAGTGTCTCATGATGCTGGCTCATCCTATGTAGTGTCCCTGCCCTCTGCCCTCTATGTAGTGTCACATGATGCTGGCTCGTCTACCCTGCCCTCTCTATGTAGTGTCACATGATGCTGGCTCGTCTACCCTGCCCTCTCTATGTAGTGTCTCATGATGCTGGCTCGTCTACCCTGCCCTCTCTATGTAGTGTCTCATGATGCTGGCTCATCTACCCTGCCCTCTCTATGTAGTGTCTCATGATGCTGCCTCGTCTACCCTGCCCTCTCTATGTAGTGTCACATGATGCTGGCTCGTCTACCCTGCCCTCTCTATGTAGTGTCTCATGATGCTGGCTCGTCTACCCTGCCCTCTCTATGTAGTGTCTCATGATGCTGCCTCATCTACCCTGCCCTCTCAATGTAGTGTCACATGGTGCTGGCTCGTCTACCCTGCCCTCTCTATGTAGTGTCTCATGATGCTGGCTCGTCTACCCTGCCCTCTCTATGTAGTGTCTCATGATGCTGGCTCGTCTACCCTGCCCTCTCTATGTAGTGTCGCATGATGCTGGCTCCTCTACCCTACCGCTATCCGCAGTCTCCCTGCACTTAGCCAGGCATGGACTCTTTCCCAGTGGCCAGTCAGCAGGGCCAGATAAGTCATTAAAGAAGCAATTAACAGATCTAACACAGAGAAAGAGTAGAGAGTAGAGAGTGAGAGGGAAATGAAAGAGAGAGAGAGAGAGAGAGTAGGAGAGAGAGAGAGAGAGAGAGAGAGAGAGAGAGAGAGAGAGAGAGAGTCTGAGTGAAGCAGGGGACGGATAATTGGTTGGACTGTGAAGTTATGTTAGCTGTTTGGTTTTAGCGGTTGGAATGTTTGTGTGTGTACGATACCCTGTCACATTTCCTGACATCAAAGTGTTTGTAAGCTTATTTTCCTACAAGGCTTGTATAGGAGAGATAACCCCTCCTGATGTACTGCTGACACACTACAGTTGAGGGTCAGTATATATAAAAGGCTAATCTTCATAGGCTCTGACGTGAGGACAGAGTTTAAGTCACCTTGATGCTCTCACATTAATAAAACACTTCCCCCTTCTCTTGATCTCTCCTGCTCTCTCTTAACCCCTCTCACTCCTTTACTCTCCCCGTCTCTCACTCCTATCTAAATTCATCGCTTTCTCTCTGCCTTTCTCTATGCCCCCTCTCTCTCCCTCCCCACCTCCCCCTCTCCCCTTTCTCCTCCCTCTTCCCCCCACCTCCCCTCTCTCTCTACCACCTACACTCTCTATCCCCCCTCTCTTTCTTCTCCTAAAGTTGGCTGGGTGAACATTAATTGTAGCTCCTCTGCTTCAAAGCCCAGTTGTAGCTGATAAGGACAACAGAGGAGATGTGTGAGGGTGTGAGAGGCCAAACATACACTCTTAGCTTGTTATCGTAACCCTGTACCACGGCTTTGGAAGAGTAACCTTCTCATTAGATACTATCCCCCAGAGGTCTCCGTGTGTGTGCTGAGTCATGTCACAAATGCAACCTCTGTGTTTCCTGTGTGTGTGTGTGTGTGTGTGTGTGTGTGTGTGTGTGTGTGTGTGTGTGTGTGTGTGTGTGTGTGTGTGTGTGTGTGTGTGTGTGTGTGTGTGTGTGTGTGTGTGTGTGTGTGTGTGTGTGTGTGTGTGTCAGCTGGCAGGTGTCTCCATCACACTAACCCTTTGGCAGAATGGTGAGCCTACTGCATAATGATAACCAACACATTACCATTATTGTGATGCTAATGAAGACAGATAGGAGAGAGAAGAGAGAGTGAGAGATGGAGAGAGAGAGAGAAACATGTTTCCCATGCCAATAAAGCCCCTTAAATTGAAATTGAATTGAGAAATAGGGATAGAGGGAGAAAGAGCGATAGGGAGGGAAAGGGGAGAGAGAGAGACGAGGGAGAGAGAAAGAGAGAGCGAGAGGGAGGGAGAGGGGGAGAGAGAGAGAGCGAGAGAGAGAATGAGAGCGAGAGAGAAATGAGAGCGAGAGAGAGACGGGGGGGAGATAGAGGGAGAAGGGGAGAGAGAGGGAGAAGGAGAGTGAGAGGGAGAAGGGGGGGGAGAGAGAGAGAGAGAGAGAGAGAGAGAGAAGGGGAGAGAGAGAGACAGAGAGAACAAGAGAGAGAAAGAGGAGGGGGGAGGGAGAGGGAAAAAGAGAGGGAGATGAGGGAGATGGAAAGAGGGAGAGAGATCGATAAAGAATGTGGGAGTGAGAGATAAGAGAGAGAAAAAAAGAGAAAGAGGGAGTAAGGTGGTTTATATTGCACTGCAGGTCAGGACATCATTGTAACCTTAGTTACAGTCTGTACAGAGTCACAGTGGGACAATAGACAGGTTCACTGCAGGTGCTCCACTTGGAGAGAAGACCAACCTCCTTTTCCTTGCGGTACTGTTCTGCTGTTATGTAAGCCTTTCTCAAGGTGACCATGGATGGCTGGGTGTACTCAGTCACAGACATGAGGTGCGTTCAAGGGAAATAGTTACCAACATCGTCAGCCATAGAGAGAGAAAGAGAGGATACAGACAGATCAAGGAAGAGAGAAAGAGCGGGAGAGAGAAAGAGAAAGAGACAAGAGATAATAAAGACGGAGTGAGATGGAGAGAGAGATAGTGTGGTCTGAGGCAGGGTTAGAGTGGACCACGCCACGCTACTGTCATTGCGTTATCCCACTGCAGGGTGGGAAAATGTCATTTCCATTTGCCCACGGCCCGCTTGATACATTCCTGGAAACAAGCGGGATATCCAGCCTCCTTTGATATCTGACCTTGAACTGAGTAGGCCGGTGGGTGGGGTTTTAAATGGCCATACTCAATGATTGGTCGCACACAATAATGTCACACAGTGTCGCTCGCGTATGCTGTTAATCCTCACGCACCAGTCACTGGCGCCATAAGAGGAGGTCCAACTGACAGGTAGAGATTCGTACAGCTACACTAACCAAAAACTCTGAACCAAAACAAATGAATCATACATTGTTTCAGTCAAATTACTATCTAGCGTAGCTGAAGCGTGTGAGAGTGATCACTGCGCGAAATGTGAAACAGGGTCGACAACTCGTCATGGAAACATCCCTGGAAGGCCAACGTCGCAGACTTGGCTACGTGTTTGACGTTAGCCGGAGAATCGACTTGATATTATACAAACCAACATACTTAGACTTTTCAGAGGACATTCCTGAACCTATGGGAACGACATCTTCAACGCACGTTCTAATGAACTCGCACACCGAATCAGCGTATTCGTCAATGTTGTTATCTGGCGCAATACGAAACATGACCCAGTCCACGTGATGGAAGCAGTCTTGGAGTGTGGAGTCAGCTTGGTCGGACCAGCGTTGGACAGACCTCAGCGTGGGAGCTTCTTGTTTTAGTTTTTGTCTGTAGGCAGGTATCAGCAAAATGGAGTCGTGGTCAGCTTTTCCGAAAGGGGGGCGGGGCAGGGCCTTATATGCGTCGCGGAAGTTAGAGTAACAGTGATCCAAGGTTTTTCCACCCCTGGTTGCGCAATCGATATGCTGATAAAATTTAGGGAGTCCTGTTTTCAGATTAGCCTTGTTAAAATCCCCAGCAACAATGAATGCAGCCTCCGGATAAATGGTTTCCAGTTTGCAAAGAGTTAAATAAAGTTTGTTCAGAGCCATCGATGTGTCTGCTTGGGGGGGATATATACGGCTGTGATTATAATCGAAGAGAATTCTCTTGGTAGATAATGCGGTCTACATTTGATTGTGAGGAATTCTAAATCAGGTGAACAGAAGGATTTGAGTTCCTGTATGTTTCTTTCATCGCACCATGTCTCATTAACCATAAGGCTAACGCCCCCACCCCTCTTCTTACCAGAAAGGTGTTTGTTTCTGTCGGCGCGATGCGTGGAGAAACCTGTTGGCTGCACCGCTTCGGATAGCGTCTCTCCAGTGAGTCATGTTTCCGTGAAGCACAGAACGTTACAGTCTCTGATGTCCCTCTGGAATGCTACCCTTGCTCGGATTTCATCAACCTTGTTGTCAAGAGACTGGACATTGGCAAGAAGAATGCTAGGGAGTGGTGCACGGTGTGCCCGTCTCCGGAGTCTGACCAGAAGACCGCCTCGTTTCCCTCTTTTTCGGAGTCGTTTTTTTGGGTCGCTGCATGCGATCCATTCCGTTGTCCTGTTTGTAAGACAGAACATAGGATCCGCGTCGCGAAAAACATATTCTTGGTCGTACTGATGGTGAGTTGACGCTGATCTTATATACAGTAGTTCTTCTCGACTGTATGTAATGAAACCTAAGATGACCTGGGGTACTAATGTAAGAAATAGCACGTAAAAAAACGAAAAACTGCAAACGCTTCGCGTTTCCTAGAACGCGAAGCGAGGCGGCCATCTCTGTCGGCGCCGGAAGTGTAATGTGTATATACTGTACTCTATATCATCGACTGCATCCTTATGTAATACATGTATCACTAGCCACTTTAACTATGCCACTTTGTTTACATACTCATCTCATATGTATATACTGTACTCGATACCATCTACTGTATCTTGCCTATGCTGCTCTGTACCATCACTCATTCATCTATCCTTATGTACATATTCTTTATCCCCTTACACTGTGTATAAGACAGTAGTTTAGGAATTGTTAGTTAGATTACTTGTTGGTTATTACTGCATTGTCGGAACTAGAAGCACAAGCATTTCGCACTCGCATTAACATCTGCTAAACATCAAATAAAATTTGATTTGATTTGATTTGAACCTATGAGAAAGCTGTGAGCTAGGAATGACAATATAAAATTTGATTAATGATTTAGATGCACTATTGTAAAGTGGCTGTTCCACGGATGTCAGAAGGTGAATTCAGCTGGATAAGAGCTCTTAAATGTAATGTAATGTAAATGAATAGAAGCCACAACCTCAGAGCCCTCCACCCCCAGTCACCAAGGGTCCTTTCTCAGTTCAATGTCAATTGATTGTCATGTTCACTTGTTTAGCCCTAATCATACAATTTAGTTGTCTTCAGCAGGGCTTTTGTCATGGCAGGGTTATGTTCCTATACATTATTCAAGGAGACATTGTGGGTAAAGGAATGTATATATACAACTGTCAAACATATTAAATTAATCATACTCTGACCCCTTTATTATTTACGTCATTGGTGTATCTGGTTAGTAGATCTGATTCGCCCCACACTGGCCTTTACTGGTTAACATTTAATACATGTGTCATGACGTTGCCCTCTTTAGGTACAGCGAGCACCATCCCCCTCTCTCTGTCTCCTACACTCAGGCTACTCCGACCTCAGGTCGTAATTTCCTGGAGGAGATTATCTCCTCATGGCCACAGTATATAGAGAGAGCGAGTTTTCATAGAGAGAACAAAGGAATGTCTTCCACCTCACAGAACTTGAGGTCCGAACAAGATTTATGTTCTGGAGAAGGTCTAAAACATCGGTGAAGAATCCAGCTACAAACTGGTCCTTTTGGTACAATTTTGTGAAACTCATGGGAGCCAATACGGCCACATTACCATAACACTGTTTATGCAATAGCCTCAGATATGAGGCTTTACATCTAATTGTTGTATAAGATGAATGAGTGAGGTTGACACTGTTTGTGAAATTGTGTAATGTGATTTTGGACTGTTTAATCTTGATACTACCCATCCCGGATCCGGGATCGTGAATACAGCCTCAGGCTCATTAGCATAATGCAACGTTAACGATTTCTGAAAATCGCAAATGAAATGAAAATAATATGCCTGCTCTCAAGCTTAGCCTTTTCGTAACAACACTGTCATCTCAGATTTTCAAAATATGCTTTTGAACCATAGCAAATCAAGCATTTGTGTAAGAGTATTGCAAGCTAGCTTAGCATTTTGCGTAGCATTTAGCACGCAACATTTTCACAAAAACCAGATAACCAAATAAATAAAATCATTTACCTTTGAAGAACTTCGGATGTTTTCAATGAGGAGACTCTCAGTTACATAGCAAATGTTCAGTTTTTCCTGAAAGAATCTTTGTGTAGGAGAAATCGCTCCGTTTTGTACATCACATTTGGCTACCGAAACGAACCGAAAATTCAGTCACCAAAACGTCAAACTTTTTCCGAATTAACTCCATAATATCGACCGAAACATGGCAAACGTTGTTTAGAATCAATCCTCAAGGTGTTTTTTCACATATCTCTTCATTGATATGCCGTTCGTGGAAGCCTGCTTTCACCTCAGAATCCCATGGAAAAATACCAGCAGCTGAAAATGACTCACAAATTTCAACGGAGGACACCGGGCGGACACCTGGAAAATGTAGTCTCTTATGGTCAATCTTCCAATGATATGCCTACAAATACGTCACAATGCTGCAGACACCTTGGGGAAACGATAGATAGGGCAGGCTCATTCCTGTCGCATTCACAGCCATATAAGGAGACAATGGAAAACAGAGCCTCAAAAATCCTGCTCATTTCCTGGTTGCCGTTTCATCTTGGTTTTGCCTGTAGCTCCTGTTCTAGGGCACTCACAGACAATATCTTTGCAGTTCTGGAAAATTCAGAGTATTTTCTTTCCAAAGCTATCAATTATATGCATAGTCGAGCATCTTTTTGTGACAAAATATCTTGTTTAAAACGGGAACGTTTTTCATCCAAAAATGAATTAGCGCCCCCAGAGTTTCAAGATTTAAAGAAGGAAACTCCAATTCCCTTTGGAGTTGAACTAAATCCGAGGACCGCCCATGAACACAGTTATGGTCTGGTGTCCTGGGACAGCCCTTTCTGCTCTTCCGAATAAAACCCCCACCATGAGAATTTCTCAACAGACCATGTTTCTCTCAATTACTAGAGTACAAGGTTGCAGACCAGCTTACCTCGATAACGAGAGGGCAACGCTTTGAGAGAAGACCATAACCCTGAGTATAAGCTAAGGTTTGAGTAGATGGCTTTCAACCATACCATGTGGTTAAACCCTTAGACTATCGATGCCGACAGAATAAGAACAAGTCTTTGAAATTAACTTCTTGACGCTACCTATCCCGTTAGCGGGATAATTGTCATCAACAACCGCTGAATTGCAGAGCGCCACATTCAAATAATATTTCTAAAAGTATTTATATTCATGAAATCACAAGTGCAATATAGCAAAACACAGTTTAGCATTTTGTTAATCCACCTGTCATGTCAGATTTTGAAAATATGCTTTACAGCGAAAGCAATCCAAGTGTTTGTGTAAATTACTCAATCACTGGGCGGCACGGTAGCCTAGTGGTTAGAGCACTGTGCTAGAAACTGGAAGGTTGCAAGTTCAAATCCCTGAGCTGATAAGTTACAAGTCTGTCGTTCTGAAAGTAATAATTATTGAAAGTCATATTTTTTACTTAACTAGTTAAATAAAGGTAAAAAAACTAGACAAACATTATAGACAAACATTATGAACACCTAGTATCAAAATAGCTTGGTCACGAAAAGCAATCAAAGCAATCAAATTAATCGCTTACCTTTGATGATCTTACCTTTGATGACCTTTGATGATGTTTTCACTCACGAGACTCCCAGTTACACAATAAATGTTCCTTTTGTTCCATAAAGATTATTTTTATATCCAAAATACCTCCATTTGTTTGACGTGTTACGTTCAGAAATCCACAGGCTCGAGCGGCCACGACAACACAGACGAAAATTCCAAATAGTATCCGTAATGTCCGCAGAAACATGTCAAACGTTTTTTTATAATCAATCCTCAGATTGTTTTTAAAATATATAATCGATAATATATCAACAGGCACTGTCTTTTCAGTAGGAGAAGGAGAGACGATGGCTGCCCAAGCTCTATTGCGCAAGCAAAACTCATGCGAACACCTGACGCGATGTTATCTTTCTCGCTCATTTTTCAAAATAAAAGCCTGAAACTATGTCTAAAGACTGTTGACACCTTGAGGAAGTGTTAGGAAAAGGAATCTGGTTGATATCCCTTTAAATGGAGCAAAGGCAGGCTATGGAACATGGAGCTTTCGAAATAGCAGCCACTTCCTAGTTTGATTTTTCTCAGGTTTCGCCTGCAATATCAGTTCTGTTATACTCACAGACAATATTTTGACAGTTTTGGAAACTTTAGAGTGTTTTCTATCCTAATCTATCAATTATATGCATATTCTAGCATATGGGCCTGAGAAATAGGCTGTTTACATTGGGAACGTTATTTATTCCAAACATAAAAATAGTGTCCCCAAGCTGAAAGAGGTTAATTAGTAGTCTGTAGTTAGGAATTCGGTATCATTGAACAAGAAGACCGACAACCGCCAAAACACTTATTCTATAATGACATGAATGAATGTCACTCTGAACTATCCATTCTAACCACGACAGAGAGTGGGCGGACAAACTCTCCAACAGAAACAAACTTTTCAACAGAGATCCCGACGATACACTGAGCGTAAATGTATATATTGATTGCAATTATTCCCGAATGAGTGAGCGTTCATGTGCAAAAATGTTGCATTTCAATTGTTATAATGATCAACTTTGTAGTGTCTCATCTCAGTTGACCCCCACTTCCCTTTGTGTCCACCAAGCCGCGATACCGGTTTATCCCACTAGGGAAACTCCGTTATCATTTCCTTGTAACTACCTACTGTTTGTTTATGCATTACTGTGAATTACTTAGTTAGTAAATAAATGATTTAAGACAATTGATGTATGGATGACTCACAGTCGAGACTGGGTTTGTGTAGATAACCAACAATTTACGACATTTGGAATGAGATTAACATGAGGTAAAGATTAATTCGAAGACGAAGTGATCAGATATTCAAATTTCTGAAAGTTATATTAGGAAAATTATAACTTTATAATCTGAATATTTTCCTTGGTGCCCCGACTTCCTAGTTAATTATAGTTACATGATTAATCAGTTTAATGACGTAATAATAATTACAGAGTTATTTGATAAATAGTCTTCAGTTTTAATGATGCCAAAGACACGACACATGATGCGACAATACATGGTTGGAGAACAAACACGTGCTGCCTCAGGTTTGCTTGGGAGTCTGTACCTTATCATTCCTGTACTGTACATGTCATTACTGCCTATATATTTTCATATGGAAGAGAAAACACACTGAGAGCACAACCAGCGAATACCTGAACTTCCTGCAGACATTTGAGGCCCAGCAGCAGGATCAGCACCTCAATCAGCTGTGTGAAGATGAGGCAGCAGACAGGACAGCAGACAGGACAGCTAGGGTAGCTGAGATTACCCAGACAACATTATTTCCACCTATGCTATGTTTAGTTGATGAGTGTCCAACTGACAAAACACAATGCTTAATAACAGATTTTCTATGTTTTCTTTCTTTGTGACAGGTACTGACCTCGAAACAGGCTGGTGGGTAGGGTTACAAACAGTAATACCATGGAGTTCACAGCTGTGTAACTAAAGTAATACCATGGAGTTCACACCTGTGTAACTAAAGTAATACCATGGAGTTCACACCTGTGTAACTAAAGTAATAACATGGAGTTCACACCTGTGTAACTAAATTAATAACATGGAGTTCACACCTGTGTAACTAAAGTAATACCATGGAGTTCACACCTGTGTAACTAAAGTAATACCATGGAGTTCACACCTGTGTAACTAAAGTAATACCATGGAGTTCACACCTGTGTAACTAAAGTAATACCATGGAGTTCACACCTGTGTAACTAAAGTAATACCATGGAGTTTACACCTGTGTAACTAAAGTAATACCATGGAGTTCACACATGTGTAACTAAAGTAATACCATGGAGTTCACACATGTGTAACTAAAATAATACCATGAGATCAGGCCTAGTCAAATAAAGGTTCAATAAAAAAGAAAACACTTATTAGTACAGAATTTCTACTTTTAGATCAGACTACTTTAGACAAGAAAGTATTGTACTCTGCAAGAACTTTGCAAACAGTGCTGATGCCAACCTGCAGAACTCTGCATTCCACAAGGAATGGGTTTCTGGGTTTGTTCAAGACACCTCAGTTAATTAGGTTCTGTGGGGAATGGGGAATTATTGTCTTGTGGGGAATGATTGAATAAAAGTACTGTGTATGCTTTCAACAAATGTGATTCAGAACATTGTTCCTCTATTATACCACTCTGGACTTCATACTGGACTTCCTGTTTGATCAGTGATCCTCTATTATACCACTCTGGACTTCATACTGGACTTCCTGTTTGATCAGTGATCCTCTATTATACCACTCCGGACTACATACTGGACTTCCTGTTTGATCAGTGATCCTCTATTATACCACTCTGGACTTCATACTGGACTTCCTGTTTGATCAGTGATCCTCTATTATACCACTCCGGACTACATACTGGACTTCCTGTTTGATCAGTGATCCTCTATTATACCACTCCGGACTACATACTGGACTTCCTGTTTGATCAGTGATCCTCTATTATACCACTCCGGACTACATACTGGACTTCCTGTTTGATCAGTGATCCTCTATTATACCACTCCGGACTACATACTGGACTTCCTGTTTGATCAGTGATCCTCTATTATACCACTCCGGACTACATACTGGACTTCCTGTTTGATCAGTGATCCTCTATTATACCACTCCGGACTACATACTGGACTTCCTGTTTGATCAGTGATCCTCTATTATACCACTCCAGACTACATACTGGACTTCCTGTTTGATCAGTGATCCTCTATTATACCACTCTGGACTTCATACTGGACTTCCTGTTTGATCAGTGATCCTCTATTATACCAATCCGGACTACATACTGGACTTCCTGTTTGATCAGTGATCCTCTATTATACCACTCTGGACTTCATACTGGACTTCCTGTTTGATCAGTGATCCTCTATTATACCACTCTGGACTTCATACTGGACTTCCTGTTTGATCAGTGATCCTCTATTATACCACTCTGGAATTTATATTTGATTTTTTATCCTCTATAATGCCTAGCTTACTGGACTTCCTGTTTGATCATTGATCCTCTATAATCCATAGCTTACTGGACTTCCTGTTTGACCATTGATCCTCTATAATGCCTAGCTTACTGGACTTCCTGTTTGACCATTGATCCTCTATAATGCCTAGCTTACTGGACTTCCTGTTTGATCATTGCTCCTCTATAATACCTAGCTTACTGGACTTCCTGTTTGATAATTCATCTTCTATAATACCACTCTGGACTTCCTATTTGATTATTGATCCTCTATAATGCCTAGCTTACTGGACTTCCTGTTTGATCATTGATCCTCTATAATACCTAGCTTACTGGACTTCCTGTTTGATTATTGATCCTCTATAATGCCTAGCTTACTGGACTTCCTATTTGATCATTGATCCTCTATAATGCCTAGCTTACTGGACTTCCTGTTTGATCATTGATCCTCTATAATACCACTCTGGACTTCATACTGGACTTCCTGTTTGATCATTGATCCTCTATAATGCCTAGCTTACTGGTCTTCCTTTTTGATCATTGATCCTCTATAATGCCTAGTTTACTGGACTTCTTGTTTGATCATTGATCCTCTATAATGCCTAGCTTACTGGACTTCATTCTGGACATCAACAACCATTTACCCACGTGTCCATTATCATGCTATTGGCATTATCATCTTAATATCTTATATTGTATTGAGAAAACAGACTGGCACTTCCGCTACCACTCTCAGAGCTATAACCTTTTCAAGATAAAATGCACACACACACAAACACATTAAGTTGCTAAAGTGAATATGTTAATAACGTTGGGAGTCAGGGGAATGAATACATAACTATGGAGCAGCGACAGACGCTCGCTGTAAAAGACCCATTAGAGCAAAACAAATGGACATATTGGATTAGCAAAACAGCCCATTAAGGTAGAGTCCTCTGTAATGCAAGTGTGTTCGGTAATAGCATCAGAAACACACACACACACACACACACACACACACACACACACACACACAGGTTGTTTGCTACCGTGTCAGCGTTGGTGTTACATCTCACCGCCTCATGTTCTGTGTGTGAGTGTGTATGTGTGTGACTGTGTGCATTTGTGTGTGTGTGTGTGTGTGTGTGTGTGTGTGCGTGTGTGTGTGCGTGAGCATGCGTGTGTGTGTGTGTGTGACTGCATGTGTTTGTGTGTGTGCGTGTGTGTGTGTGTGACTGCGTGTGTTTGTGTGTGTGTGCGTGTGCACGAGCATGCGTGAGTATGTGTGGTGTGTGCTATGTGTGTGTATGTGTGTGTGGTGTGTGTGTGATTGTGTGTGCATGTGTGTGTGTGTGTGTGTGTGCATGTGTGTGTGTGTGCGTGTGTGTGAGCATGTGTGTGTATGTGTGGTGTGTGTGTGTGTGTGTGTGTGTATGTGTGGTGTGAGTGTGTGTGTGGTGTGTGTATGTGTGGTGTGAGTGTGTGTGTGGTGTGTGTGTGTGTGTGTGTGTGTGTGTGTGTGTGTGTGTGTGTGTGTGTGTGTGTGTGTGTGTGTGTGTGTGTGTGTGTGTGTGTGTGTGTGTGTGTGGTGTGTGTGTGTGTGTGTGTGTGTGTGTGATGTGTGTGTGCATGTGTGGTGTGTGTGCATGTGTGTGTGTGCGTGTGTGTGAGCATGTGTGTGTATGTGTGTGTGTGTGTGTGTGTGTGTGTGTGTGTGTGTGTGTGTGTGTGTGTGGTGTGAGTGTGTGTGTGGTGTGAGTGTGTGTGCGGTGTGTGTGTGTGTGTGTGTGTGTGTGTGTGTGCGTGTGAGCATGCGTGTGTATGTGGTGTGTGTGTGTGTGTGTGGTGCGTGTGCGTGTGCGTGTGCGTGTGTGTGTGTGTGTGTGTGTGTCTCAAAGGGAACAAGGTACCTAGATCTGTTGCAGCTCACAGACCAAAACAACCCAATCCTATTGGTTTAGGTTGCATCGATTATTCTCCGTCCTGCTTTGCCACCTTGTAAATGCTTTGTGAACGTGTACTATAATAGAGGTTTTGAATTGATTGCCCTACATAAATTCTCTGCTTTTGGCCTGATGCGATGGCCTGATACTTTCATTATATGTTCTGTGATGTTTCTGCCAGGTTTCTATCGGGATCTCCGTCTGGGTCTATGTGTCTATTTAGCTATCTCTCTGTGTCTGGCAACATATGTCTTTGCTTTTCACAGGCTCTGTTCTCCGCCGAAACAGTGACAGACAGATTGCTCTATACTCGCTCTGGGTTTCCAAGGAGATGCCATTAATTAAAAGTATGAAAGCTGGGCGGTGGGTTAAATTGGTGCTTTGGCCATCTCCCTGATCACAAATTAAATATGCTCAACCCAGAGAGAGAAATAGAGAGTGTGAGGGGGGAAGAGAGAGAGAGACAGAGGAGAAGAGCGATCCGGCAAGGTGAAATCTTTGATTAGCACTGTGTTCAGAACTGAGATGAGATAAGTATCACTCTAAGATTGATTTGATTTGGTTTTATAACAGTTGAAATGACAGGTGATGGGTCCCTACAATAGCCCTCCTTGTCTGAGCGTAGACAGATACAGACACGATTTAGCACGCTGTAAAATTCATCTGCCTATTCATTGTAGAATGGAGACATGGAACCACAGTGGTCTCTGTCCGTCCGTCCGTCCGTCCGTCTATTCCACAATCACTCAATGACTTGTTATGGTTCTGTCTACAGAATATATATATACAGTGCCAGTCAAAGTTTGGACACACCTCCTCATTCAAGGGTTTTTCTTTATTTTACGACTTTCTACATTGAATAATAGAATAATAGAATAATAGAATAGAATAGAATAATAGTAACGATGACAAAACTGGGAAATAAGGACCAGGATGTTGACAACTGTGCCATGCAGATTGCAAAAAGTTGGGAAGAGATTTTTTATGTACCGATTCCATTGTAAAGGGTGTATGCGTTGATATATAAAACAACGCAAGATTCAAGACATCGTGCTTTTCAGCTGAAATTATTACATAGAATTCTTGCCACCAACAAAATGTTGAATATTTGGGGCATAAAATCAACGAAGCTCTGCAGATTTTGTTGTGAGGATACAGAATCAATAGACTTATTGATTGACTTATTTATTTTGGTATTGCCCTCAGGTAGCCTGTCTCTGGTCTGAGGTTCAGGAATGGCTGACAATGCAGACCATTGATCTAAAATTTACCATAGAAATAGTGCTGTTAGGAGATCTGGAGAGACCAGGTCAGTCAATTACTAATATACTAATACTCTTAGTAAAAGTATTTATCTTCAACACGCAATCTGTAGATTCTATTCAATTGGATAGATTGAAATTGTACGTTAAACATCATAGCATAGTTGAAAGATATGTGTTGCGTAGACACATGAAGTGGGTAGCCAGCAGTAGATGGGATGGGCTGAGGGAAGCTGAGGGTGACCAGCAGAGATAGATGGGATGTTCTGAGGGAAGCTGAGGGTTGGGATGTGGAATTGGAGACAAGTGGGAGTGGAGTTGCTGTGTGAGAGAGAGAATGATGGGATGGGCTGAGGGAAGCTGAGTGTTGGGATGGGCTGAGGGAAGCTGAAGGTTGGGATGGGCTGAGGGAAGCTGAAGGTTGGGATGTGGAATTGGAGACAAGTGGGAGTGGAGTTGTTGTGTGAGAGAGAATGATGGGATGGGCTAAGTGAAGCTGAAGGTTGGGATGGGCTGAGGGAAGCTGAAGGTTGGGATGTGGAATTGGAGACAAGTGGGAGTAGAGTTGCTGTGTGAGAGACAGAATGATGGGATGGGATGAGGGAAGCTGAGGGTTGGGATGTGGAATTGGAGACAAGTGGGAGTGAAGTTGTTGTGTGAGAGAGAATGATGGGATGGGCTGAGTGAAGCTGAAGGTTGGGATGGGCTGAGGGAAGCTGAAGGTTGGGATGTGGAATTGGAGACAAGAGGGAGTGGAGTTGCTGTGTGAGAGTCAGAATGATGGTCAAAAGATAAAGGGTGAAAAAAGTCCAAATAAAACATGAAGTACATTTGAGTGACACTAAGTGGAAGTGTTTTACAACTTAATTCCAGTTTGCCTGAGGATGATGCCGTGCAGGTGTTTGTTCACATGCATATACACACACTCTCATTCAAATCAACACATACAAGAACACACACATACATGTATTAGTGCCAGACATGCACACAAACATATACAGTTGGCATTGCTGCTGGAGGGGTCTCGAATGGTTGAGGGACAGCTATTGGGGAACTGTGGGGGGATCTTGTAGGGTTCGTTTCACAAGATTGTGATCATGAAAAAGGAAACTGACATATGATATATCACTATCATGCACAAGCACCCTCACACATAAGGACGGATCTGTTGCGGAAAGACTGATACATGTTTGATAGTGTCTTGATGCTGTGTTGTTTGTCCTTCATGTTCTAATACTTTAATGTTACCCCTTCTTTTTGTAAAAAAAAAATATAAAAAATAAATACAAATAATTGTGAAATAACACATACGGAATCATGTAGAAACCAAAAAAGTGTTAAACTTTGCAAAATATTTTTTATATTTGAGATTATTCAAAGTATTTAAAGTAGCCACCCTTTGAATTGATAACAGTTTTGCACATCCTTGACATTCTCTCAACCGCCTTCATCAGGCAGTCTCCTGGAATGCATTTCAATTAACAGGTGTGCCTTGTTAAAATATATTTGTGGAATTTGTTAGTGCGTTTGAGCCAATCAGTTGTGTTGTGACAAGGTAGTGGTGGTATACAGAAGATATCCCTATTTGATAAAATACCAAGTCCATATTATGGCAAGAACATCTCAAAAAAGCAAAGAGAAAAGACAGTTAATCATTACTTTAAGACATGAAGGTCAGGCAATGAGGAACATTTCAAGAACTTTGAACATTTCTTCAAGTGCAGTCGCAAAAATCATCAAGCTCTATGATGAAACGGGCTCTCATGAGGACTGCCACAGGAAAGTAAGACACAATGTTAACTCTGTTGCAGAGGATAAGTTCATAAGAGTTACCAGCCACAGAATTTGAGGCCCAAATAAATGCTTCACAGAGTTCAAGTAACAGACACATCTCAACATCAACTGTTCAGAGGAGACTGCGTGAATCAGGCCTTCATGGTCAAATTGCTGCAAAGAAACCACTACTAAAGGACACCAATAATAAGAAGAGAATTGTTTGGGGAAAAAACATGAGTGTTGGACATTAGACCAGTGGAAATCTGTCCTTTGGTCTGATGAGTCCAAATATGAGATTTTTGATTCCAACCACTGTGTCTTTGTGAGACACAGACTAGGTGAATGGATGATCTCCTCATGTTTGGTTCCCACTGTGAAGTTTAGAGGAGGAGGTGTGATGATGTAGGGGAGCTTTGCTGGTGACACTGTCAGCGATTTATTTAGAATTCAAGGAACACTTAACCAGCATGGCTACCACAGAATTTGGGATGAGTTGGACCGCAGAGTGAAAGAAAAGCAGCCAGAAAGTGCTCAGCATATGTGGGAACTCCTTCAAGACTGTTGGAAAAACATTCTAGGTGACTACCTCATGAATCTGGATGCGAGAATGCAAAGCTGTCCTCAAGGCAAAGCGTGGCTACTTTGAAGATTCAAAAATATATTTTTTGTTTACAATGTAGATAATTGTAAAAATCCTTGAATGAGTAGGTGTTATCCAAACTTTTGACAGGTACTGTACATACAGTATATTCGGAAAATATTCATACCTCTTGACTTTTTACACATTTTGTTACATCCTTATTCAAAAATTGATAAAATTATTATTTTTTCCCTCATCAATCGAAACACTATAATTACTACAATTACAAAGAGGAAACAGGTTTTTAGAAATGTTTGCAAATGTATGTAAGTTTTTACATAAGTATTCAGACCATTTTCTATGAGGTGCATCTTGTTTCCATTGATCATTCTTGAGATGTTTCTACAACTTGCTTGGACCTGTGGTAAATTCAGTTGATTAGACATGATTTGGAAAGGCACACACATGTCTCTATAAGGTCCAACAGTCTACAGTGCATGTCAGAGAAAACAAACAAGCAACGAGGTGGAAGGAATTCTACGTGGAGCTCTGAGACAGGATTTTGTCGAGGCACAGATCTTGGGAAGGGTACCAAAAAATGTCTACAGTATTGAAGGTCCCCAAGAACACAGTGGTCTCCAGCATTCTTAAAAGGACAACGTTTGGAACCACCAAGACTCATCCTAGTGCTGGCCGCCCGGCCAAACTGAGCAATCGGGGGAGAAGGACTTTGGTCAGGGAACTGTTTTATACATTTGCAAAAATGTCTAATGAAACTATTTTTGCTTTGTCATTATGGGGTATTGTGTGTAGATTGATGAGAAAAAACAACATCAATTTAAATCAGTTTGTAATAAGGCACAGAGAGAGAGAGAGAGAGAGAGAGAGAGAGAGAGAGAGAGAGAAAGGGAGGGGTGGAGAGAGAGGTGGAGAGACAGAGAGAGAGAGAGAGAGAGAGAGAGAGAGAGAGGGAGGGGTGGAGAGAGAGAGTGGTGGAGAGAGAGAGGTGGAGAGAGAGAGGTGGAGAGAGAGACAGAGAGAGAGAGAGAGAGAGAGAGAGAGAGGGTAGATGCATTGTAGAGAGACAGAGAGGGAGTAGGGGAATTAAGGGAGATTGAATGGAAAATAGAGGGCAAGGTGAGATGGAAGTAATTCTTTGTGAAGATGAGTGAGGTTTTCAGAGTGCAGTGGTGACTGTCTAAGAAAGACGAAGAGAGGGAGGGAAGTAAAGCGAGAGGGAGAGAATAAAACCCATAAATCATATTTTTCTCAGCACCATTATCCATCTGCTACAGCGTGTCACAGTGTTGATCCCAGGAAAGGGCCCATGGAGGGGTCAGAGGCTGAGGATAAATCTGAATTTGGTGCCATGTTGAACGGGTATTATGCAATGCCTGGCCAGGCTAACTGGGGGGGCTTTCACTGGACATCTTGTCCTGGCCGTAATCCCGCCAACATTATGCAGCCCGGGAGATTAACACACACTGCCCCAAGAGGACACACACACACAATATACAGTGCAGCTACTGCCAAGGCTGGGGACTGTACACTGACCTGGACTGATCTGGGATTTTACACATGCTCTCCATCTCTGGTGCACACACACATACACACGCACACACAAACACACACACACACACACACACACACACACACACACACACACACACGTTGCATTGCATCATTCCGCGACAGTGGAACACTAAAGCAGCTGTCCCATATGTCTGTAATACAGCTGTGAGTTTGGCCACCTGCCCACTAAAAAGGGGAGATAGCGGGAGAGGAAGATCTCTAAAACACGAGGCTCAGAATATATTCATATCTGTCCATGTCTTTGCTGCTAGTGAATATGGAGCAAGGTAGACAGAAAA
>NC_088220.1:15318009-15383009 GCF_036934945.1 Oncorhynchus masou masou | reverse complement strand
GACTGTCAGAATGTTCTGGCTTGCACGCTGCTTTGCTAACACAGCTATCCTGGAAAAACAACAATAACACCACTCTCTCTGTCCTTCCTCTGCTCTATGTAAACATCTCCTAGAGATGCATTGTTCTCAACGTGTATGGGGGGAAAGTGCAGAGTGATTTGATGCATACTCAAACAGACACACACACTGCAAAACAATACACGAAGCTGTCTTAGTTGTCATGGTTACTTAAAACCCCAAAGCAGAGAAATATAGATAGAGAGATGAAGAGAGATGGAGAGCAGCATCCTCTTACAAACGATTGAAGCCAGAAGGAAGAGATGAGCACCAGTGATTCCCTAACGTGGGCCCTTTTGACCCCCCCCACACACACACACACACACACTTGTCTATTTATACATACTCTCTCTGTCTGTCTCTTTCCATATGTATGTATTGATATGTTAATCTATTTATTCTCTCCACAAGGGCAAACAAGGCCAGAGCCGCTCACTTATTGAATGAACAGCTATGGGGAAGCATTAAGCAATAGTCTCCAGTAACCTGGCTCGATGTATTTGTTCAATTGAGACCAATGGAGAGAGGCTGCGGCCTACCGGCTAATTGATCTTCAGGGCTGGTGAGCAGGTGGAATGGAGGGTACAAGTCAGGGCTGCCCCAGGTGAGTGCACTGATTGAGGTAGATGCCGGGTGATACGAAATATCTGTAGTTAGGTAGGGTCGGTGGTGTGGAAGGGTGGGTGAGGGGTCTGTAAGGTTGTTGGTGTGGAAGGGTGGGTCAGGGTGTGTAGGGTTGGTGGTGTGTAAGGGTGGGTCAGGGGTCTGTAGGGTTGGAGGTGTGTAAGGGTGGGTCAGGGTCTGTAGGGTTGGTGGTGTGTAAGGGTGGGTCAGGGTCTGTAGGGTTGGTGGTGTGTAAGGGTGGGTCAGGGTCTGTAGGGTTGGTGGTGTGGAAGGGTGGGTCAGGGGTCTGTAGGGTCGGTGGTGTGTAAGTGTGGGTCAGGGGTCTGTAGGGTTGGTGGTGTGTAAGGGTGGGTCAGGGGTCTGTAGGGTCGGTGGTGTGTAAGTGTGGGTCAGGGGTCTGTAGGGTTGGTGGTGTGTAAGGGTGGGTCAGGGGTCTGTAGGGTCGGTGGTGTGTAAGGGTGGGTCAGGGGTCTGTAGGGTTGGTGGTGTGTAAGGGTGGGTCAGGGGTCTGTAGGGTTGGTGGTGTGTAAGGGTGGGTCAGGGGTCTCTAGGGTCAGTGGTGTGTAAGTGTGGGTCAGGGGTCTGTAGGGTTGATGGTGTGTAAGGGTGGGTCAGGGTCTGTAGGGTTGGTAGTGTGGAAGGGTGGGTCAGGGGTCTGTAGGGTTGGTGGTGTGTAAGGGTGGGTCAGGGGTCTGTAGGGTCGGTGGTGTGTAAGTGTGGGTCAGGGGTCTGTAGGGTTGGTGGTGTGTAAGGGTGGGTCAGGGGTCTGTAGGGTCGGTGGTGTGTAAGTGTGGGTCAGGGGTCTGTAGGGTTGGTGGTGTGTAAGGGTGGGTCAGGGGTCTGTAGGGTCGGTGGTGTGTAAGGGTGGGTCAGGGGTCTGTAGGGTTGGTGGTGTGTAAGGGTGGGTCAGGGGTCTGTAGGGTTGGTGGTGTGTAAGGGTGGGTCAGGGGTCTCTAGGGTCAGTGGTGTGTAAGTGTGGGTCAGGGGTCTGTAGGGTTGGTGGTGTGTAAGAGTGGGTCAGGGGTCTGTAGGGTCGGTGGTGTGTAAGTGTGGGTCAGGGGTCTGTGGTGTTGGTGGTGTGTAAGGGTGTGTCAGGGGTCTGTAGGGTTGGTGGTGTAGAAGGGTGGGTCAGGGGTCTCTAGGTTTGGTGGTGTGGAAGGGTGGGTCAGGGGTCTGTAGGGTTGGGGGTGTGTAAGGGTGGGTCAGGTTCTGTAGGGTTTGAGGTTTTTAAGGGTGCGTCAGGGTCTGTAGGGTTGGTGGTGGGTCGGGGTGGGTCAGGGGTCTGTAGGGTTGGGGGTGTGTAATTGGGGGTGTGTAAAGGTGGGTCAGGGTCTGTAGGGTTGGTGTTGTGTAAGGTTGGGTCAGGGTCTGTAGGGCTGGTGGTGGGTCGGGGTGGGTCAGAGTTGGTGGTGTGTAAGGGTGGGTCAGGGGCTGTAGGGTTGGTGGTGGGTCGGGGTGGGTCAGGGGTCTGTAGGGTCGGTGGTCTGAAAGGGTGGGTCAGGGTCTGTAGGGTCGGTTGTGTGTAAGGGTGGGTCAGGGGTCTGTAGGGTTGGTGGTGTGTAAGGGTGGGTCAAGGTTCTGTAGGGTTGGTGGTGTGCAAGGGTGTGTCAGGGGTCTCTAGGGTTGGTGGTGTGTAAGTGTGGGTCAGGGGTCTGTAGGGTTGGTGGTGTGTAAGGGTGGGTCAGGGGTCTGTAGGGTCGGTGGTGTGTAAGGGTGGGTCAGGGGTCTCTAGGGTCGGTGGTGTGTAAGTGTGGGTCAGGGGTCTGTAGGGTTGGTGGTGTGTAAGGGTGGGTCAGGGGTCTGTAGGGTCGGTGCTGTGTAAGGGTGGGTCAAGGGTCTGTAGGGTTGGTGGTGTGCAAGGGTGTGTCAGGGGTCTCTAGGGTTGGTGGTGTGTAAGTGTGGGTCAGGGGTCTGTAGGGTTGGTGGTGTGTAAGGGTGGGTCAGGGGTCTGTAGGGTTGGTGGTGTGTAAGGGTGGGTCAGGGGTCTCTAGGGTCGGTGGTGTGTAAGTGTGGGTCAGGGGTCTGTAGGGTTGGTGGTGTGTAAGGGTGGGTCAGGGGTCTGTAGGGTCGGTGCTGTGTAAGTGTGGGTCAGGGGTCTGTAGTGTTGGTGGTGTAGAAGGGTGGGTCAGGGGTCTGTAGGGTTGGGGGTGTGTAAGGGTGGGTCAGGTTCTGTAGGGTTTGGGGTGTTTAAGGGTGCGTCAGGGTCTGTAGGGTTGGTGGTGAGTCGGGGTGGGTCAGGGTCTGTAGGGTTGGTGGTTGGTCGGGGTGGGTCAGGGGTCTGTAGGGTTGGGGGTGTGTAAGGGTGGGTCAGGGTCTGTAGGGTTGGTGTTGTGTAAGGGTGGTTCAGGGTCTGTAGGGTTGGTGGTGGGTTGGGGTGGGTCAGGGGTCTGATTGGGGGTGTGTAAGGGTGGGTCAGGGGCTGTAGGGTTGGTGGTGGGTCTGTAGGGTTGGTGGTTGGTCGGGGTGGGTCAGGGGTCTGTAGGGTTGGGGGTGTGGTGGTGGGTCTGTAATTGGTGGGTAAGGGGTCTGTAGGGTTGGTGGTGTGTAAGGGTGTGTCAGGGTTCTGTAGGGTTGGTGGTTGGGTCGGGGTGTGTCAGGGGTCTGTATGGTTGGTGGTGTGTAAGGGTGGGTCAAGGGTCTGTAGGGTCGGTGGTGTGGAAGGGTGGGTCAGGGTCTGTAGGGTTGGTGGTGTGTAAGGGTGTGTCAGGGGTCTCTAGGGTTGGTGGTTGGTCGGGGTGGGTCAGGGGTCTGTAGGGTTGGGGGTGTGTAAGGGTGGGTCAGGGTCTGTAGGGTTGGTGGCGTGTAAGGGTGTGTCAGGGGTCTCTAGGGTTGGTGGTTGGTCGGGGTGGGTCAGGGGTCTGTAGGGTTGGGGGTGTGTAAGGGTGGGTCAGGGTATGTAGGGTTGGTGGTGGGTCAGGGTGGGTCAGGGTTGGTGGTGTGGAAGGGTGGGTCAGGGTCTGTAAGGTTCTTGGTGGGTCGGGTGTGTCAGGTGGGTCAGGGGTCTGTAAAGTTGGTGGTGTGTAAGGGTGTGTAAGGGTGGGTCAGGGTCTGTAGGGTTGGTGGTGGGTCGGGGTGGGTCAGGGGTCTGTAGGTTCGGTGGTGTGGAAGGGTGGGTCAGGGGTCTGTAGGGTTGGGGTGTGTAAGGGTGGGTCAGGTTCTGTAGGGTTGGGGGTTTGTAAGGGTGGGTCTGTTGGGTTGGTGGTGGGTCGGGGTGGGTCAGGGTCTGTAGGGTTGGTGGTGGGTCGGGGTGGGTCAGGGTCTGTAGGGTTGGTGGTGGGTCGGGGTGGGTCAGGGGTCTGTAGGGTTGGGGGTGTGTAAGGTTGGGTCAGGTCCTGTAGGGTTGGAGGTGTGGAAGGGTGGGTCAGGGGTCTGTAGGGTTGGGGGTGTGTAAGGTTGGGTCAGGTCCTGTAGGGTTGGTGGTGTGTAAGGGTGGGTCAGGTCCTGTAGGGTTGGTGGTGTGGAAGGGTGGGTCAGGGGTCTGTAGGTTTGGTGGTGTGGAAGGGTGGGTCAGGGGTCTGTAGGGTTGGTGGTGGGTCGGGGTGGGTCAGGGTCTGTAGGGTTGGTGGTGGGTCGGGGTGGGTCAGGGTCTGTTGGGTTGGTGGTGGGTCGGGGTGGGTCAGGGGTCTGTAGGGTCAGTGGTGTGTAAGGGTGGGTCGGGGTCTGTAGGGCTGGTGGTGGGTCAGGGGTGGGTCAGGGTTGGTGGTGTGGAAGGGTGGGTCAGGGGTCTGTAGGGTTGGTGGTGGGTCAGGGTGGGTCAGGGGTCTGTAGGGTTGTTGGTGTGTAAGGGTGGGTCAGGGGTCTGTAGGGTTGGCAGTGGATCAAGTTGGGTCATGTCTTGGGCTCTCAACCCCAGTGAGAGGGTCATGTCTTTGGCTCTGAACCCCAGTGAGAGGGTCATGTCTGGAGCTCTGAACACCAGTGAGAGGGTCATGTCTGGGGCTCTGAACCCCAGCGAGAGGGTCATGTCTGGGGCTCTGAACCCCAGCGAGAGGGTCATGTCTGGGGCTCTGAACACCAGTGAGAGGGTCATGTCTGGGGCTCTGAACCCCAGCGAGAGGGTCATGTCTGGGGCTCTGAACACCAGTGAGAGGGTCATGTCTGGGGCTCTGAACCCCAGCGAGAGGGCTATGTCAAGTAGCTCTGATGGAGGATGGTTTGGGCTCCTGTTGTGGGCCTGTGTGATGGAGAGTAACCTGGGACAGGGTCATCTCTGAAACCCAAAACAAAACTACTGTGTATGTGTGTCAGATGCTCCTGGGGGCAGGGTGTTTATAAGTCCTGGGTCCAGGGTGTTTATAAGTCCTGGTGGCAGGGTGTTTATAAGTCCTGGGTCCAGGGTGTTTATAAGTCCTGGGTCCAGGGTGTTTATAAGTCCTGGGGGCAGGGTGTTTATAAGTCCTGGGGGCAGGGTGTTTATAAGACCTGGGGGCAGGGTGTTTATAAGTCCTGGGTCCAGGGTGTTTATAAGTCCTGGGGGCAGGGTGTTTATAAGTCCTGGGGGCAGGGTGTTTATAAGTCCTGGGGGCAGGGTGTTTATAAGTCCTGGGGGCAGGGTGTTTATAAGTCCTGGGTCCAGGGTGTTTATAAGTCCTGGGGGCAGGGTGTTTATAAGTCCTGGGTCCAGGGTGTTTATAAGTCCTGGGGGCAGGGTGTTTATAAGTCCTGGGGGCAGGGTGTTTATAAGTCCTGGGGGCAGGGTGTTTATAAGTCCTGGGTCCAGGGTGTTTATAAGTCCTGGGGGCAGGGTGTTTATAAGTCCTGGGGGCAGGGTGTTTATAAGTCCTGGGGGCAGGGTGTTTATAAGTCCTGGGTCCAGGGTGTTTATAAGTCCTGGGGGCAGGGTGTTTATAAGTCCTGGGGGCAGGGTGTTTATAAGTCCTGGGTCCAGGGTGTTTATAAGTCCTGGGGGCAGGGTGTTTATAAGTCCTGGTGGCAGGGTGGGGATCTGTATGGGCCAAAGTTAGGGGATCTGTATGGGCCAAAGTTAGGGGATTTGTATGGGCCAAAATTAGGGGATTTGTATGTGCCAAAGTTAGGGGATTTGTATGGGACAAAAGTCATGTGATTTGTATGGGCCAAAGTTAGGGGATCTGTATGGGACAAAAGTGGTGAACACCTGAAAAATTGTGATATGTCTAAATGATGGACTAAAAATCTGTGCTTCGTATCCCACAGTCTCTTGACAGACGCTACGATGTCCATGAGTCAATGGAAACAGGGTTAGCATTCATCTCCCATGAGAGGCCATGATGTGACTGTGAACCCACTCTGTTTCTGTTGTTTTGTAATACAAGACACTTCCGATGTATACACTAATGAGGAAAAACCACCATCTACTACTAAGAAACTTGTAAAGGTTTAGAAAACACTCACACTAAAGATTGTATTGTAGTTGAATTGTATGAATATTGTATTGTAGTTGAATTGTATGAAGATTGTATTGTATCTCTACGGAGCGCTATTCTTCAAAACACATGTCCCAAGCACCATGCCATTGTCAGTGTCAGTGTGTAAGTGGGTAGACCAATCTTTTCTCACTATTTTCTCTAAACATGTGGTTTGGTTTCTCTGCCCGCCTGTCTGTCCATTGTAGCAGCAGCATATGGTAGGTGCAGCGCTGCTTGTGTGGCTGTGTAAATGCCTCCCTCAGCTAGATAGGGAGTCCCAACTGACACCTTATTCCCTATTTAGTGCAATACTTTTGACCAGGGCCATAGGAATGAGGTGCCATTTGGGACATATCCTTGGTCTGTTATCTATTTGTGTATCAGATGAAAGGGGACAGAGGACTACACGGGAGTAGAGAGAATCCTAAAGGGTTTAATAAGAAAAGCGATCTTGATGGATTACAGACCTTCTCCACATCTCAGACATTTTCAAAATGATAAATCGCAAAGGCCATGTTTTTTCCCCTCCCTCCCTCCCTCCCTCCCTCCCTCCCTCCCTCCCTCCCTCCCTCCCTCCCTCCCTCCCTCCCTCCCTCCCTCCCTCCCTCCCTCCCTCCCTCCCTCCCTCCCTCCCTCCCTCCCTATCTTCTCTACTACCCTCTTCCTCTCTTTTTCCTTCTCTTCATCATACCTTCTCTCTCTTTATCCCTTATTTCATCCTCCCTTCTTCTCTCTCTCTTCTCCTGCCTTTGTCATGGTCTCAGGAGCCTTTCTATAGTGAGAGATTACAGGAGAATTGCAGGACCGTGGCCCGTCAAGGGACTTTTATTTTATATTTATAATGCATGTATAACTAGGCAATCTCAGCAGCTGCTATTCCCCCTACTGCTGTTTAGTATGTGTGGGTACGTGCGTGCATGTGTGTGTGTGTGTGTGTGTGTGTGTGTGTGTGTGTGTGTGTGTGTGTGTGTGTGTGTGTGTGTGTGTGTGTGTGCGTGCGTGCGTGTGTGTGCATGTGTTGGGTGTGGGTGAGTTTACATGCACACCTGCTCGCTTCAATCCGTACGTTTGTGTGTTTCTAACTCTGTGCTGTGTGGGCTATGTAATGCCCCTCGAACACCAGTCAGTGGTCATGCATCCCCAGCTCCATCCCCAGCCCCATTCCCAGCCCCATCCCCAGCTCCATCCCCATCCCCAGTTCCATCCCCATCCCCAGTTCCATCCCCATCCCCAGTTCCATCCCCATCCCCAGTTCCATCCCCATCCCCAGCTCCATCCCCATCCCCAGTTCCATCCCCATCCCCAGCTCCATCCCCATCCCCAGCCCCATTCCCAGCTCCATCCCCAGCTCCATCCCCATCCCCAGTTCCATCCCCATCCCCAGTTCCATCCCCAGCTCCATCCCCATCCCCAGCTCCATCCCCAGTTCCATCCCCATCCCCAGTTCCATCCCCAGCTCCATCCCCAGCTCCATCCCCAGCCCCAGCTCCATCCCCAGTTCCATCTCCATCCCCAGCTCCATCCCCATCCCCAGCCCCATTCCCAGCTCCATCCCCAGCTCCATCCCCATCCCCAGCTCCATCCCCAGTTCCATCCCCATCCCCAGCTCCATCCCCAGTTCCATCCCCATCCCCAGCTCCATCCCCAGCTCCAGCCCCATCCCCAGCCCCATCCCCAGTTCCATCCCCATCCCCAGCTCCATCCCCATCCCCATCCCCATTCCCCAGCCCCATCCCCATCCCCAGCCCCATCCCCATTCCATCCCCATCCCAGCTCCATCCCCAGTTCCATCCCCATCCCCAGCTCCATCCCCATCCCCAGCCCCATTCCCAGCCCCATCCCCAGCTCCATCCCCAGCCCCAGTTCCATCCCCATCCCCAGCTCCATCCCCATCCCCAGCCCCATCCCCAGCCCCATCCCCATCCCCAGCCCCAGCCCCAGTTCCATCCCCATCCCCAGCCCCATTCCCCCCCTTCCCCAGCTCCATCCCCAGCCCCATCCCCATCCCCAGTTCCATCCCCATCCCCAGTTCCATCCCCAGCCCCATCCCCATCCCCAGCTTCCATCCCCATCCCCAGCTCCATCCCCATCCCCAGCTCCATCCCCATCCCCAGTTCCATCCCCATCCCCAGCTCCATCCCCATCCCCAGTTCCATCCCCATCCCCAGCTCCATCCCCATCCCCAGCCCCATTCCCATCTCCATCCCCAGCTCCATCCCCATCCCCAGCCCCATTCCCAGCTCCATCCCCAGCTCCATCCCCAGTTCCATCCCCATCCCCAGCCCCAGTTCCATCCCCAGCTCCATCCCCATCCCCAGCTCCATCCCCAGTTCCATCCCCATCCCCAGTTCCATCCCCAGCCCCAGTTCCATCCCCATCCCCAGCCCCATCCCCAGCTCCATCCCCAGCTCCATCCCCATCCCCAGCTCCATCCCCATCCCCAGTTCCATCCCCATCCCCAGTTCCATCCCCAGTTCCATCCCCATCCCCAGCCCCATTCCCAGCTCCATCCCCAGCTCCATCCCCAGCCCCATTCCCAGCTCCATCCCCATCCCCAGTTCCATCCCCATCCCCAGCCCCATCCCCAGCCCATCCCCAGCTCCATCCCCAGCTCCATCCCCAGCCCCATTCCCAGCTCCATCCCCATCCCCATTTCCATCCCCATCCCCAGCCCCATTCCATCCATCCCCATCCCCAGTTCCATCCCCATTCCCAGCTCCATCCCCATCCCCAGTTCCATCCCCATCCCCAGTTCCATCCCCATCCCCAGTTCCATCCCCATCCCCAGCTCCATCCCCATCCCCAGTTCCATCCCCAGCCCCAGTTCCATCCCCAGTTCCATCCCCATCCCCATCCCCAGTTCCATCCCCATCCCCAGTTCCATCCCATCCCCATCCCCAGTTCCATCCCCATCCCCAGTTCCATCCCCAGTTCCATCCCCAGCCCCATTTCCATCCCCAGTTCCATCCCCATCCCCAGTTCCATCCCCAGTTCCATCCCAGCCCCAGTTCCATCCCCAGTTCCATCCCCATCCCCATCCCCATCCCCAGTTCCATCCCCATCCCCAGTTCCATCCCCATCCCCAGTTCCATCCCCATCCCCAGTTCCATCCCCATCCCCAGTTCCATCCCCATCCCCAGTTCCATCCCCATCCCCAGTTCCATCCCCATCCCCAGTTCCATCCCCATCCCCATCCCCATCCCCATCCCCATCCCCATCCATCCCCATCCCCAGTTCCATCCCCATCCCCATCCCCAGTTCCATCCCCATCCCCAGTTCCATCCCCATCCCCATCCCCAGTTCCATCCCCATCCCCAGTTCCTTCCCCATCCCCATCCCCAGTTCCATCCCCTTCCCCAGTTCCATCCCCATCCCCATCCCCAGTTCCATCCCCATCCCCAGTTCCATCCCCATCCCCATCCCCAGTTCCATCCCCATCCCCATCCCCAGTTCCATCCCCATCCCCAGTTCCATCCCCATCCCCATCCCCAGTTCCATCCCCATCCCCAGTTCCATCCCCATCCCCAGCTCCATCCCCATCCCCAGTTCCATCCCCATCCCCAGTTCCATCCCCATCCCCAGTTCCATCCCCATCCCCAGTTCCATCCCCATCCCCAGTTCCATCCCCATCCCCAGCTCCATCCCCATCCCCAGCTCCATCCCCATCCCCAGTTCCATCCCCATCCCCATCCCCAGTTCCATCCCCATCCCCAGTTCCATCCCCATCCCCAGTTCCAGTTCCATCCCCATCCCCATCCCCAGCTCCATCCCCATCCCCAGTTCCATCCCCATCCCCAGTTCCATCCCCAGTTCCATCCCCATCCCCAGTTCCATCCCCAGTTCCATCCCCAGCCCCAGTTCCATCCCCAGCCCCAGTTCCATCCCCATCCCCAGTTCCATCCCCAGCTCCATCCCCATCCCCAGTTCCATCCCCAGCCCCAGTTCCATCCCCAGTTCCATCCCCAGTTCCATCCCCAGTTCCATCCCCATCCCCAGTTCCATCCCCATCCCCAGTTCCATCCCCATCCCCAGTTCCATCCCCATCCCCAGTTCCATCCCCAGTTCCATCCCCAGTTCCATCCCCATCCCCAGTTCCATCCCCATCCCCAGTTCCATCCCCATCCCCAGTTCCATCCCCATCCCCAGTTCCATCCCCAGTTCCATCCCCATCCCCAGTTCCATCCCCATCCCCAGTTCCATCCCCATCCCCAGTTCCATCCCCATCCCCAGTTCTATCCCCATCCCCAGTTCCATCCCCATCCCCAGTTCCATCCCCATCCCCAGTTCCATCCCCATCCCCAGTTCCATCCCCCCCAGTTCCATCCCCATCCCCAGTTCCATCCCCATCCCCATCCCCAGTTCCATCCCCATCCCCAGTTCCATCCCCATTCCCAGCTCCATCCCCATCCCCAGCTCCATCCCCATCCCCAGTTCCATCCCCAGCCCCAGTTCCATCCCCATCCCCAGTTCCATCCCCAGTTCCATCCCCATCCCCAGTTCCATCCCCAGCCCCAGCTCCATCCCCAGCCCCAGTTCCATCCCCATCCACAGTTCCATCCCCATCCCCAGTTCCATCCCCAGCCCCAGCTCCATCCCCATCCCCAGTTCCATCCCCATCCCCAGTTCCATCCCCATCCCCAGCTCCATCCCCATCCCCAGTTCCATCCCCAGCTCCATCCCCATCCCCAGTTCCATCCCCATCCCCAGTTCCATCCCCATCCCCATCCCCAGTTCCATCCCCATCCCCAGTTCCATCCCCATCCCCAGTTCCATCCCCATCCCCAGTTCCATCCCCATCCCCAGCTCCATCCCCATCCCCAGTTCCATCCCCATCCCCAGTTCCATCCCCATCCCCAGCTCCATCCCCATCCCCAGTTCCATCCCCATCCCCAGCTCCATCCCCATCCCCAGTTCCATCCCCATCCCCAGTTCCATCCCCATCCCCAGTTCCATCCCCATCCCCAGTTCCATCCCCCCATCCCCAGCTCCATCCCCATCCATAGTTCCATCCCCATCCCCAGTTCCATCCCCATCCCCAGCTCCATCCCCAGCCCCAGCTCCATCCCCATCCCCAGTTCCGTCCCCATCCCCAGTTCCATCCCCATCCCCAGCTCCATCCCCATCCCCAGTTCCATCCCCATCCCCAGTTCCATCCCCATCCCCAGTTCCATCCCCATCCCCAGTTCCATCCCCATCCCCAGTTCCATCCCCATCCCCATCCCCAGTTCCATCCCCATCCATAGTTCCATCCCCATCCCCAGTTCCATCCCCATCCCTAGTTCCATCCCCATCCCCAGTTCCATCCCCATCCATCCCCATCCCCAGCTCCATCCCCATCCCCATCCCCAGTTCCATCCCCATCCCCATCCCCAGTTCCATCCCCATCCCCAGTTCCATCCCCATCCCCAGCTCCATCCCCATCCCCAGTTCCATCCCCATCCCCAGTTCCATCCCCATCCCCAGCTCCATCCCCATCCCCAGTTCCATCCCCATCCCCAGCTCCATCCCCATCCCCAGCTCCATCCCCATCCCCAGCTCCATCCCCATCCCCAGCTCCATCCCCATCCCCAGTTCCATCCCCATCCCCATCCCCAGCTCCATCCCCATCCCCAGTTCCATCCCCAGCTCCATCCCCATCCCCAGCTCCATCCCCATCCCCATCCCCAGTTCCATCCCCAGTTCCATCCCCATCCCCAGTTCCATCCCCAGCCCCAGTTCCATCCCCATCCCCAGCCCCAGCTCCATCCCCAGCCCCAGTTCCATCCCCATCCCCAGCTCCATCCCCAGCCCCAGTTCCATCCCCATCCCCAGTTCCATCCCCAGCCCCAGTTCCATTCCCATCCCCAGCTCCATCCCCAGCCCCAGTTCCATCCCCATCCCCAGTTCCATCCCCATCCCCAGTTCCATCCCCATCCCCAGTTCCATCCCCAGCCCCATCCCCATTACCAGTTCCATCCCCATCCCCAGCTCCATCCCCATTCCCCAGCTCCATCCCCAGCCCCAGCTCCATCCCCAGCCCCAGCTCCATCCCCATTCCCCAGCCCCATCCCCAGCCCCAGCTCCATCCCCATTCCCCAGTTCCATCCCCATCCCCAGCTCCATCCCCATTCCCCAGTTCCATCCCCATCCCCAGCTCCATCCCCATCCCCAGCTCCATCCCCAGCCCCAGCTCCATCCCCAGCCCCAGCCCATCCCCAGCCCCAGCTCCATCCCCATTCCCCAGCTCCATCCCCAGCCCCAGCTCCATCCCCATTCCCCAGTTCCATCCCCATCCCCAGCTCCATCCCCATCCCCAGCTCCATCCCCATTCCCCATCCCCAGCTCCATCCCCAGCCCCAGCTCCATCCCCAGCCCCAGCTCCATCCCCAGCCCCAGCTCCATCCCCATTCCCCAGTTCCATCCCCATCCCCAGTTCCATCCCCATCCCCAGCTCCATCCCCAGCCCCAGCTCCATCCCCATTCCCCAGCTCCATCCCCAGCCCCAGCTCCATCCCCAGCCCCAGCTCCATCCCCATCCCCAGCTCCATCCCCATCCCCAGTTCCATCCCCATCCCCAGTTCCATCCCCAGCCCCAGCTCCATCCCCAGCCCCAGCTCCATCCCCATCCCCAGCTCCATCCCCAGCCCCAGCTCCATCCCCAGTTCCATCCCCATCCCCAGCCCCAGCTCCATCCCCAGCCCCAGTTCCATCCCCATCCCCAGCCCCAGCTCCATCCCCATCCCCAGCTCCATCCCCATCCCCAGTTCCATCCCCATCCCCAGTTCCAACTCCAGCCCCAGCTCCATCCCCAGCCCAAGCTCCATCCTCCGCTCCATCCCCAGCCCAAGCTCCATCCACAGCTCCATCCTCAGCCCCATCCCCATCCCCAGCCCCAGCTCCATCCCTGGCTCCATCCCCAGCTCCATCTCCCCAGCTCCCTCCCCAGCTCCATCCCCAGCCCAAGCTCCATCCACAGCTCCATCCCCAGCCCCATCCCCATCCCCAGCCCCAGCTCCATCCCTGGCTCCATCCCCAGCTCCATCTCTGGCTCCCTCCCCAGCTCCATCCCCAGCTCCATCCCCAGCCCCATCCCCAGCCCCAGCTCCATCCACAGCTCCATCCCCAGCCCCAGCCCCAGCTCCATCCCCGTCTCCAGCTTCATCCCCAGCAGCAGCTCCATCCCCAGCCCCAGCTCCATCCCCGTCTCCAGCTTCATCCCCAGCACCAGCTCCATCCCCAGCCCCAGCTCCAGCTCCATCCCAATCTCCAGCTTCATCCCCATCCCCATCCCCAGCTCCATCCCCAGCCCCAGCCCCAGCTCCATCCCCGTCTCCAGCTTCATCCCCAGCACCAGCTCCATCCCCAGCTCTAGCTCCAGCCCCAGCTCCAGCTCCAGCTCCAGCCCCAGCCCCAGCTCCAGCTCCAGCTCTAGCTCCAGCTCCAGCCCCAGCCCCAGCTCCAGCTCCAGCTCCAGCTCCATCTCCATCTCCATCTCCATCTCCATCTCCATCTCCAGCCCCAGCCCCAGCTCCAGCTCCAGCTCCAGCCCCAGCCCCAGCTCTAGCCAGCACAGAAGCAGTGTAGAAGCCCACCTGTGTCCACCTCCATCCTTACCAGAATGTTCTGTTCCTGCTCCAAGGTTAACATTTTAATGCAGTGGGCTAAATCAGGTTCACAGAGTGATTCTTGGTGGTTTTAAAACACACACACATCACAGGAGAGACCAAAAGAGGGAGACTAATCCTTCATACATAATAGATAACGAAAACAGCAGGTCTGGGACAGGTAGCACGTCCGGTGAACAGGTGAGGATTCCATAGCCGCATGCAGAACATGTAACGGAATTCTTCGTCCTCCACTGACGAGGAGTAAGAAATGTCAGACCAATGCGCAGCGTGGTATGTGTTCATGATGATTTACTTTACTTTACTGACACTGTAAATACAAAATAACAACGTGAAAATAAACGAAAACCTAAACAGTCCTGTAAGATGCGTAAAACACTAAGACAGAAAATAATCACCCACAAAACACAGGTGGGAAAAGGCTACCTAAGTATGGTTCTCAATCAGAGACAACTAACGACACCTGCCTCTGATTGAGATCCTTACCAGGCTAAACACATAAATACTACATAGAAAAAATAACATAGACTACCCACCCCAACTCACGCCCTGACCATACTAAAACAAAGACATACCAAAGGAACTAAGGTCAGAACGTGACAGAACAGTTTAAACTAGATAGCAAGGAGTCATCATGCCAGGTAGTCCTGAGGCATGGTCCTAGGGCTCAGGTCCTACCGAGAGAGAGAAAGAAAGAGAGACAGCGAGAATTAGAGAGAGCATACTTAAATTCACACAGGACACCGGATAAGACAGTAGAAGTACTCCAGATATAACAAACTGACCCCAGCCCCCCGACACATAAACTACTGCAGCATAAATACTGGAGGCTGAGACAGGAGGGGTCAGGAGACACTGTGGCCCCATCCGATGACACCCCCGGACAGGGCCAAACAGGATTACACACAATGATGGATCTATCCCTTGGCCACAGAGCTCAGCTAAAACCTCTCTCTCTCTCTCTTGTTGCTTCTCTCTTATTCACTGTCAATACTGCGTTAAGTATGTAGACAGTTTAGTAAAAATGAATAATAATCATGTTATCATTTTCATTCTCAGATAACATGGTTTATTAAAAAAGGGGCAATATTCAAGCTATAAGATCATCATAATAATTATAATAATCACATTAGAAGTGTATGCCTGCATTTTGTACATCAGCTGCACAAAATGCATCCATCCCTACTTCCAGCTAATTCTACAACATCTGTATTCTCAGTGGATTGCAGAAATAATACAGTAATATTCCTGTATTCCAGTATCCTGTATCCTGTGTACTGTGTGCTGTGTGCTGTGTGCGTGTGTGTGACAGGCACAGTGTTAGAGTTGGTTGTGAGTGAGTGGTGATCTAGCTGTGAATACATGTTTATGTCCTCAGGCTAACTGTAAAAACCCATCACTGCTACAATGCACGCACACACACACACACACACACACACACACACACACACACACACACACACACACACACACACACACACACACACACACACACACACACACACACACAGACACACACACACACAAAGGCTAGCTGTACGATCCAATCACTGCTACACACAGATAGCTAGCCTGAACACTATGGGGGCTTGTTCACAACAATATGTGGGATAGAGAGAGAAGAAAAAAAGAGTGGGATGGAGGGAGAGAGAGAAGAGAAACAGAGAAAGTCCTGAGACGCGTGTGGGCTAGGTGTAAGAACCCTCCTCAAAAAAACACTCCATCAAAATGTGTCTCCTCCTCTTCTTTCAACTCTTCTTTCTCAGCAGACGATTAGGCCTGATCCATCCTCTACACTCCTACCGCTCACTTCTCGTCCCCCCAAAAAACAAGAGTGCTTCCCAAAATGGCACCCTATTCACGATAAAGTGCATTACTTTTGATCAGGGCCCATAGGCAGTGCACTATATAGGAAAGAGGCCGCCATTTGGGCCACTCTGACCGACACAAGCCACTCTGACCGACACAAGCCACTCTGACCAACACAAGCCACTCTGACCGACACAAGCCACTCTGACCAACACAAGCCACTCTGACCGACACAAGCCACTCTGATCGACACAAGCCACTCTGATCGACACAAGCCACTCTGACCGACACAAGCCACTCTGACCGACACAAGCCACTCTGATCGACACAAGCCACTCTGACCGACACAAGCCACTCTGACCGACACAAGCCACTCTGACCGACACAAGCCACTCTGACCGACACAAGCCACTCTGACCGACACAAGCCACTCTGGACAACACAAGCTTACATACAGTGCCTTGCGAAAGTATTCGGCCCCCTTGAACTTTGCGACCTTTTGCCACATTTCAGGCTTCAAACATAAAGATATAAAACTGTATTTTTTTGTGAAGAATCAACAACAAGTGGAACACAATCATAAAGTGGAACGACATTTATTGGATATTTCAAACTTTTTTAACAAAACAAAAACTGAAAAATTGGGCGTGCAAAATTATTCAGCCCCCTTAAGTTAATACTTTGTAGCGCCACCTTTTGCTGCGATTACAGCTGTAAGTCGCTTGGGGTATGTCTCTATCAGTTTTGCACATCGAGAGACTGACATTTTTTCCCATTCCTCCTTGCAAAACAGCTCTAGCTCAGTGAGGTTGGATGGAGAGCATTTGTGGACAGCAGTTTTCAGTTCTTTCCACAGATTCTCAATTGGATTCAGGTCTGGACTTTGACTTGGCCATTGTAACACCTGGATATGTTTATTTTTGAACCATTCCATTGTAGATTTTGCTTTATGTTTTGGATCATTGTCTTGTTGGAAGACAAATCTCCGTCCCAGTCTCAGGTCTTTTGCAGACTTCATCAGGTTTTCTTCCAGAATGGTCCTGCATTTGGCTCCATCCATCTTGATGATGTGTTCAGGGTGATGAGCTGTGTTGCTTTTACGCCAAACATAACGTTTGGCATTGTTGCCAAAAAGTTCAATTTTGGTTTCATCTGACCAGAGCACCTTCTTCCACATGTTTGCTGTGTCTCCCAGGTGGCTTGTGGAAAACTTTAAACGACACTTTTTATGGATATTTTTAAGAAATGGCTTTCTTCTTGCCACTCTTCCATAAAGGCCAGATTTGTGCAATATACGACTGATTGTTGTCCTATGGACAGAGTCTCCCACTTCAGCTGTAGATCTCTGCAGTTCATCCAGAGTGATCATGGGCCTCTTGGCTGCATCTCTGATCAGTCTTCTCCTTGTATGAGCTGAAAGTTTAGAGGGACGGCCAGGTCTTGGTAGATTTGCAGTGGTCTGATACTCCTTCCATTTCAATATTATCACTTGCACAGTGCTCCTTGGGATGTTTAAAGCTTGGGAAATCTTTTTGTATCCAAATCCGGCTTTAAACTTCTTCACAACAGTATCTCGGACCTGCCTGGTGTGTTCCTTGTTCTTCATGATGTTCTCTGCGCTTTTAACAGAACTCTGAGACTATCACAGTGCAGGTGCATTTATATGGAGACTTGATTAGACACAGGTGGATTGTATTTATCATCATTAGTCATTTAGGTCAACACTGGATCATTCAGAGATCCTCACTGAACTTCTGGAGAGAGTTTGCTGCACTGAAAGTAAAGGGGCTGAATAATTTTGCACGCCCAATTTTTCAGTTTTTGATTTGTTAAAAAAGTTTGAAATATCCAATAAATGTCGTTCCACTTCATGATTGTGTCCCACTTGTTGTTGATTCTTCACAAAAAATACAGTTTTTTTATATCTTTATGTTTGAAGCCTGAAATGTGGCATAAGGTCGCAAAGTTCAAGGGGGCCGAATACTTTCGCAAGGCACTGTAGATGCTGTCATGACATAAACAACACACTGTAACATATTACCTGCACTGATTTGCTTTGTCTTGGCCAGGTCGCAGTTGTAAATGAGATCTTGTTCTCAACTAGCCTACCTGGTTAAATAAAGGTGAAATCAAAAACATATTACATCAATGTTCGATATCTCCAGCTCCTCCACCACCAATCAGTACTTCATACATGTTCACTATGTCTATTCAAACACATCCTATATCCTTACAGGGAAGACCATTCTGTTGTCATGTTGGCTGCATGTAGTGTCACAACTTAACTTAGTTATTTTCGTTTTTTGTTACCTCTGTCTTGAGAGATAAATTCCCAGGAGAATAAGGAGTGTTGAGAAAGGGTCTAGGGGACAAAGAGCTGTCACCTTACAAAGAAGTGCTTCAATTTGCACCACTTTGAAATTATCTGAGCGCAAATAGCCTTGACCCCGGGCTATCTATGTCTTGGGATATAGCACATAGCAACCTGCACAGCACAGTCTCTTTCTATCTCTGTTCCTTCCGTCTCCGTTCTCCGCAACGGCACAATGTAGAGAAAGGCAGGTATACCGCTACTGAATGAATGGTTTTATCTACAACACATCCTCTCAGAGCTGGATAATCAACCAGGGAATAATTGCAGTAGTTTAGCGATGGCTGGAGTTCTATTTAAAGCTGAAGCTGTTCCTCTTATAAAATAACCAGCTTGTGTCGGAATTTAGAATTCCCAGTGGGAATAGTAATTGGTTTCTTTGGTTCTGTGGGGGCCTCCAGAGCCGGAATGGTTCCGGTCGGCTCAGACATCTGGCAGTATCCCATTTTAATTCCATGTTTCAATGGGTAACCTAGAATCTGGAACACAAATGGCCTTGGAGAACACCAAAGCTGCTTTGAATTGTGTTAATGAAACATGTACTGTAATGTGGAACTATACTGAACAGAAATATAAACACAACATGTAAAGTGTTGCTCTCATGTTTCATGAGTTGAAATAAAAGATCACATAATTTTTGCATTAGCACATAAAGGTCTTCTCCCAAATTTTGTGCACACAATTGTTAAGATTATCCAAGATAATCCTTACACCTGACAGGTGTGGCATATCAATAAGCTGATTAAATAACATGATCATTACACGGGTGCACCTTGTGCTAGGGAAAATAAAAGGCCACTTTAAAATGTGCAGTTTTGTCACGCAACACAGTTTTTCCACAATGTCTCAGATGTTGAGAGAGCATGCAATTGGCATGCTGACTGCAGGATTGTCCACCAGAGCTGTAGCCAGATAATTAAATGTTAATATCTCTAACATAAGCCGCGTCCAACATCGTTTGAAGGAATTTGGCAGTACATCCAATCTGCATAACTGCAGACCACGAGTAACCATGCCAGCCCTTCCACATCTGGCTTCTTCACCTGTGGGATCGTCTGAGACCAGCCACCCGGACAGCTGAGGAGAAATTCTGTCTGTAATAAAGCCCTTTTGTGGGGAAAAACTCATTCTGATTGGCTGGGCCTACCTCCCCAATGGGTGGTCCTGGCTCCCAAGTTGGTGGGCCTATGCCCTCCCAGGCCCACCCACCCACCCCTGCCCAGTCATGTGAAATTCATAGATTAGGTCCCAATGAATTTATTTAATTTGACTGATTTCCTTATATAAATTGTACCTCTGCAAAATCTTTGAAATTGTTGCATGTTGCCTTTATATTTTTGTTCAGTATATATGAAAACATGTGCTCTCTCTCTTGCACACACACACACACAAGCTCTCCACCCCACACCTTAACTCCTCCCCACATACACCTTCCATCACCATGTTGTTTCCTGGACCAGCTCTACACTAGTTCTCTCTACTAGGAAGCATGGTGCTGTAGACTAGAAACCTCACCATGTTGTTTCCTGGTCCAGCTCTACATTAGTTCTCTCTACTAGGAAGCATGGTGCTGTAGACTGCCTACCTGCCTGCCTGCCTGCCTGCCCGCCCCCGCCCGCCCGCCCACCCGCCTGCCTGCCTGCCTGCCTGCCTGCCTGCCTGCCTGCCTGCCTGCCTGCCTGCCTGCCTGCCTGCCCGCCCGCCTGCCTGCCTGCCTGCCTGCCTGCCCGCCTGCCTGCCTGCTACAAACCCACACAGAGGCATATGGTGACTTGATGTTGTTGGCTTGTAAAACAATTTCAACAACAACCACAATTGGATGGAGATAACAGAGCAGCCAAAGCAAAGAAAAATAAGTATGGTCAATTGAATGCAGCTGATACCAGTTGTGATTCTTGTTGTGTTTGCCAGCTGTGATGTGCTGTGGTGGGGTTACAACATCTGGCTAAACCAATGCAGAATTCAACTGAAGGCTGTGCATGTACGTGTGTGTTAGACTCATTTTGAATAGTAAACAGTGAAGAAAGTGACCATAATGACTGGGATGATTAGACAAGGAAGGGAAGGGTCACTGGGGGTTGATCCATCTCTCTCATTTGCTGATTTATTTCTGGCTACCCTTACCCTTCATTACGCTCTCTCTCTCCCTTACCCCCTCTCCCCTCATTTCTTGCAAGCTAAGGTTCTTGTACTATAAAGAATGATTGCAATGGACTTTGTTTGTCCTGTTTAGACATCAGAGAGAGAGAGAGACTGAGTGCAGCATTGTAGTTCACCTCAGTGCCAAGAGAGGTCATGTGCGTGCTGTTATTTCATTTAACTTTATATGACAGTCAATTAATATCTAATTATTACTGGTTATTGCAGCATAATGAACATGTAGGAGGAGAGGAGAGAATTTGACCTCCAAGTCTTTCTGAGCTAAGTGATCCCTCAGCATGGTGTCATTTCAATAAACCGGTGAAGGATGTGTCTTTACAAAACAACCTGTACAACGCTATATTGAACCAGTTGTTATGGTTCAAGTAGAAGCAGCTCTATGAGTACCCTTTCTGTATCCCAAATTTGGCAAGGCCCAAAAGTGGTAGACTATAGTAAAAGGGGAAAGCAATCCTTGCAGTCCTGGAGTAAGTATGGGGATATGGAGGTAATGGCTTGTCCATGGAGTAAAGATGGGGATATGGAGGTAATGGCTTGTCCATGGAGTAAGGATGGGGATATGGAGGTAATGGCTTGTCCATGGAGTAAGTATGGGGATATGGAGGTAATGGCTTGTCCATGGAGTAAAGATGGGGATATGGAGGTAATGGCTTGTCCATGGAGTAAGGATGGGGATATGGAGGTAATGGCTTGTCCATGGAGTAAGGATGGGGATATGGAGGTAATGGCTTGTCCTTGGAGTAAGGATGGGGATATAGATGTAATGGCTTGTCCTTGGAGTAAGGATGGGGATATGGAGGTAATGGCTTGTCCATGGAGTAATGATGGGGATATGGAGGTAATGGCTTGTCCATGGAGTAAGGATGGGGATATGGAGGTAATGGCTTGTCCATGGAGTAAGGATGGGGATATGGAGGTAATGGCTTGTCCTTGGAGTAAGTATGGGGATATGGAGGTAATGGCTTGTCCATGGGGATGGGGATATGGAGGTAATGGCTTGTCCATGGAGTAAGGATGGGGATATGGAGGTAATGGCTTGTCCTTGGAGTAAGTATGGGGATATGGAGGTAATGGCTTGTCCATGGAGTAAGGATGGGGATATGGAGGTAATGGCTTGTCCATGGAGTAAGGATGGGGATATGGAGGTAATGGCTTGTCCATGGAGTAAGGATGGGGATATGGAGGTAATGGCTTGTCCATGGAGTAAGTATGGGGATATGGAGGTAATGGCTTGTCCATGGAGTAAGGATGGGGATATGGAGGTAATGGCTTGTCCATGGAGTAAGGATGGGGATATGGAAGTAATGGCTTGTCCATGGAGTAAGGATGGGGATATGGAGGTAATGGCTTGTCCATGGAGTAAGGATGGGGATATGGAGGGGCTTGTCCATGGAAGGATGGGATATGGAGGTAATTGTCCATGGAGTAAGGATGGGGATATGGATGGCTTGTCCATGGAGTAAGTATGGGGATATGGAGGTAATGGCTTGTCCATGGAGTAAGGATGGGGATATGGAGGTAATGGCTTGTCCATGGAGTAAGTATGGGGATATGGGGTAATGGCTTGTCCATGGAGTAAGGATGGGGATATGGAGGTAATGGCTTGTCCATGGAGTAAGGATGGGGATATGGAAGTAATGGCTTGTCCATGGAGTAAGGATGGGGATATGGAGGTAATGGCTTGTCCATGGAGTAAGGATGGGGATATGGAGGTAATGGCTTGTCCATGGAGTAAGGATGGGATATGGAGGTAATGGCTTGTCCATGGAGTAAGGATGGGGATATGGAGGTAATGGCTTGTCCATGGAGTAAGTATGGGGATATGGAGGTAATGGCTTGTCCATGGAGTAAGGATGGGGATATGGAGTTAATGGCTTGTCCATGGAGTAAGGATGGGGATATGGAGGTAATGGCTTGTCCATGGAGTAAGAATGGGATATCGAGGTAATGGCTTGTCCATGGAGTAAGGATGGGGATATGGAGGTAATGGCTTGTCCATGGAGTAAGTATGGGGATATGGAGGTAATGGCTTGTCCATGGAGTAAGGATGGGGATATGGAGGTAATGGCTTGTCCATGGAGTAAGGATGGGGATATGGAGGTAATGGGGATAAGGATGGGATATGGAGGTAATGGCTTGTCCATGGAGTAAGGATGGGGATATGGAGGTAATGGCTTGTCCATGGAGTAAGTATGGGGATATGGATGGAGTAAGGATGGGGATATGGAGTTAATGGCTTGTCCATGGAGTAAGGATGGGGATATGGAGGTAATGGCTTGTCCATGGAGTAAGAATGGGATATCGAGGTAATGGCTTGTCCATGGAGTAAGGATGGGGATATGGAGGTAATGGCTTGTCCATGGAGTAAGTATGGGGATATGGAGGTAATGGCTTGTCCATGGAGTAAGGATGGGGATATGGAGGTAATGGCTTGTCCATGGAGTAAGGATGGGGATATGGAGGTAATGGCTTGTCCATGGAGTAAGGATGGGGATATGGAGGTAATGGCTTGTCCATGGAGTAAGGGTGTTATATAAGGATTGTTATGGTCTGAAAGGTAATGAGTGAGACTCAGTAACTTAATGGTGTTCTCCATTCACATCGAGTCAGGAAATGAACTGTAATCTCCGAGCTGTCTGTGTGACAGACCTTCATCTCAGAGATTAACACTGAGGAGGGAGACAAGGAGTGGGAGGAGGGATGAAGTAGAGAAATGAAGAGGGGGTGGAGAGAGAGGGGAGAGAGATACAAATAGAGAGGGTTAACATGATGCTCAGAACACAGTGCCTCCCAGGCTCTCAATATAGAAGAAGAAGAAACCAAGAGAGGAAACTGAGTACAGCAGAGGAGAGGAAATGAGAGGACTATTTAAAGAGGCTTATACTGTATATTGGGAGAGATGAGACCTGCATTACCTGAGTGACGGATATGGATAGAACGCACTCCTCTGTCCCCTGTCAGGACATTAGTTAGAACAGGGCTGAGGCTGAGGAGAGAGATGAGATCTGAAGTAGGGGCTAAGGAGAAAGAATAAGAGAAATAGAGAGCAAGAGAGAGAAAGAGAGAGAGAAAGAGAAAGAGAAAAGCTGAGAAAGAGAGACATCAAGTAAGCGTCTGTTTTTATAGGGTGTTGTGGACGGGGGTGGTGGATGGTTTGGGATAGTATATTTCAAATCAAATCAAATTATATTTGTCACATACACATGTTTAGCAGATGTTAATGCGAGTGTAGCGAAATGCTTGTGCTTCCAGTTCCGGCCATGCAATAATATCTAACAAGTAATCTAACAATTTCACAACAACAGCTGGCTGGTGTGTCTACGGACATATTCAATCAATCCTTATCCCAGTCTGCTGTTCTCACATGCTTCAAGAGGCCCACCATTGTTCCTGTTCCCAAGAAAGCTAAGGTAACTGAGCTAAACGACTACCGCCCCGTAGCACTCACTTCCGTCATCACAAAGTGCTTTGAGAGACTAGTCAAGGGCCATATCACCTCCACCCTGCCTGACACCCTAGACCCACTCCAATTTGCTTACCGCCCCAATAGGTCCACAAACGACGCAATCGCAAGCACACTGCACACTGCCCTAACCCATCTGGACAAGAGGAATACCTATGTGAGAATGCTGTTAATCGACTACAGCTCAGCATTTAACACCATAGTACCCTCCAAACTTGTCATCAAGCTCAAAACCCTGGGTCTCGACCCCGCCCTGTGCAACTGGGTACTGGACTTCCTGACGGGCCGCCCCCAGGTGATGAGGGTAGGTAAAAACATCTCCTGATCCTCAACATTGGGGCCCCACAAGGGTGCGTTCTGAGGCCTCTCCTGTACTCTCTGTTCACCAACGACTCCGTGGCCATGCACGCCTCCAACTCAATCATCAAGTTTGCAGACGACACTACAGTGGCAGGCTTGATGACCAACAACGACGAGACGGTCTACAGGGAGGAGGTGAGGGCCCTCGGAGTGTGGTGTCAGGAAAATAACCTCACACTCAATGTCAACAAAACAAAACAAAGGAGATTATCGTGGACTTCAGGAAACAGCAGAGGGAGCACTCCCCTATCGACATCGACGGAACAGTAGAGGGTAGTAAGTTTGATCTAGGGTTTGGCCAGCCCGGGTCGCGCATTTGATATGCTGATAAAATTTAGGGAGCCTTGTTTTCAGATTAGCCTTGTTAAAATAATCCTCAGCAACAATAAATGCAGCCTCAGGATATATGGTTTCCAGTTTACATAGAGTCCAATGAAGTTCTTTCAGGGCCGTCGATGTGTCTGCTTTTGGGGGGGAGGGGGGGGGGGATAAACGACTATGATTATAATCGAAGAGAATTCTCTTGGTAGATAATGCGGTCAGCATTTGATTGTAGGGAATACTAGGTCAGTTGAACAAAAAGACTTGAGTTCCTATATATTGTTATGATCATACCATGTCTCGTTAATCGTCAGGCATACACCCCCGCCCTTACAAGAGAGGTGTTTGTGCCCATTATGGGCGATGTGCCCATTATGGAGCCTGACCAGAAGACCACTCTGTCTGCCCCTTCTGCGGTGCAGTTGTTTTGGGTTGCTGGCTGGGATCCGATCCATTGTCCTGGGTGGTGGACCAAACAGAATCCGCTTCGGGAAAGTTTTATTCCTGGTCGTAATGTTGGTGAGTTGACGTTGCTCTTATATCCAATGGTTCCTCCAGGCTGTATGTAATAAAACTTAAGATTTCCTGGGGTAACAATGTGAGAAATAATACAGAAAAAATTTAATACTGCGTAGTCTCCTAGGAACGCGAAGTGAGGCGGCCATCTCTGTCAGCACCGGAAGTCTCAAAACCACAAATTCCTATGATTTATAGTGTTAATTAACCAAAAATCCGGGGAGGGGCCAGCTGAGTTTAAGACTGTATTAATCTGACAGCGCACTGTGTACTTTGAGTCCATTTGAATGAAATATACATTGTCATGACGATATAGAGGATGGAAGTGTTCTAGACAAGTACCATCTATTGGCTTAGTTGAGGATTTGGATTGCAGGTAATTGTTTTAAAAGCGTTTTGAAATGTGATAGTGTTTTATCCCAGCGCAAGTCACCTTTAATTTCTACGGTGGATTATCCCTTTAGCACATAACCTTTTCAGGATTACTCTGTTCAGTGTAGGGGGCAGTATTTTGATTTTTGGATGAAAAACGTACCCAAATTAAACTGCCTATCTCTCAGGCCCAGAATCTAGAATATGCATATAATTGTCAGATTAGGATAGAAAACACTCTAAAGTTTCCAAAACTGTCAAGATATTGTCTGTGAGTATAACATGATATTGAAGGCGAAAACCTGAGGACAATTCAACCAGGAAGTGGCCTTATTTTCAAATATCCATGTTCCATTGAATGCCTTCCCTGCTTTCCTCCAAAGGATATCAACCAGATTCCTTTTCCTATGGCTTCCCCATGTTGTGAACAGTCTTTAGACTTAGTTTTAGGCTTTTAGTTTGAAAAATGAGCGAGAAAGATCACATCGCGTCAGTGTATAGCTGGGTGTCCCCAGAGTTTTGCTTGCGCAACAGTTTGGAGCAGTCATTGTGTCTCTCTCTCTCCTATTGACGAAGCTAAACGTTTGACATGTTTCTGTGAACATTACGGATACCATTTGGAATTTTCATCTGCGATGTCATGACCGCTCGAGCCAGTGGATTTCTGAACATAACGCGCCAAACAAATGGTGGTATTTTGGATATAAACATAATCTTTATGGAACAAAGGGAACATTTATTGTGTAACTGGGAGTCTCGTGAGTGCAAACATCCGAAGATCATCAAAGGTAAGCGATTTAATTTATTGCTTTTCTGACTTTCGTGACCAAACTACTTGGTGGCTAGCTGTTTGTAATATTGTCTACTGAGAGAGATGTTCTTACATAAACGCTTGGATAGCTTTCGCCGAAAAGCTTAATTGAAATCTGACACGCCAGGGGATTAACAACAAGCTAAACTGTGTTTTGCTGTATTGCACTTGTGATTTCATGAAAATTTTATATTTTTAGTAATTTAATTTGAATTTGGCGCACTGCAATCCAGCTGATGTTGACGTAAATGATCCCGCTAACGGGATGGGTGCATCAAGAAGTGAATTAACCTTGGAGTTGTTTCTGTTCTTTCCAAGACTTAAGTCTTAATCTTAAAAACAGCAAGAAGGTGCCGGCGAACGCAGGGGAGCAACCTGGGAGTTTCAAAAACACCTCCAAATGTGACGTTTCGAGAAACTTTATTTTTTATTTTTTTATTTAACCTTTATTTAACCAGGATTTAAAATCTCTAAATTGCTGAATATGCAATTTAAAAGAGAGGCCGTCATCAATTAAAATTCCAAGATATGTATATGAGGTTACAACCTCAATCTCCTTGCCCTGACAGGTAGTAATAGGTGAAAGGTTCAGAGGTCTATTTCATGCTTTAGAAAACACCATTAGTTTAGTTTTGTTAGTATTGAGGATAAGCTTCAATTGACACAAGGTATGTTGAACAGTATAAAAAGCAGTTTGCAAGTTCTGGAAAGCTTTTGTAAGAGATGAGGCACAACAATAAATAACAGTATCATCAGCATAAAAATTAAGTTGCGCATTTTTGAAAATGTTGTCTAAATCATTTATATAAATAGTGAATAAGACAGGACCAAGTACAGAGCCTTGGGGCACACCATTAAAGACAGACAATTTAACAGACATAAGCCCATGACATTGAGTGCACTGTGTTCTATGAGACAGAAAGTTAGCAAACCATGCAACTGCATGCTCTGAAAGAACGACACTCAACAATCTCTGCCTTAGTATAGCATGATCAACTGTATCAAGAGCCTTAGAGAGATCAATAAAAAGTGAGACACAATGCTGTTTTTTGTCAATGGCTTCAGTGATATAATTTTAAACCTTCATGGCTGCTGTAATTGTTCTATGCTTCTTCCTGAAGCCTGATTGGAACATTAATAAAATAGAGTTAGTAAATAAAAACTCGCTTAACTGTTCACTCACAAGGGTTTCAAGTATTTTCACCAGGGATGACAGCTTTCAGATTGGCCGATAATTATTTAAAAGAGTTGGATCTCCCCCTTTTAAAAGTGGTAGGACAAATGCTGATTTACAGCCTACCAGATGATACAAAGTGCTCATTGAAACAATTCAGCATTTCAGTTTTGTCATATACAGCAACAGAGTCCTTCAAAACACATGATGGTAATTCATTAACATTACTGTTACCAGACATAGACTTAATAGCCTTCCAAAACGTTCTATGTTCATTCAGGTTATCAGTGGTAACAGACATAACATTTTCAGACTTGGCCTTCCTGAGAAGAAATTAACACTTGTTTCGTAACTGCCTACAAATAAGCAAATTAACACCAGAACATGATTTCCTTGCTTTAGCCCAGGCTAGATTACGGTCGTCAATAATCCAAGACAGCTCAGAAGAAAACCGTGGATTATCCCGCCCTTTAACCCTGAAACTGCGGAATGGGGCATGTTTGTTTACTATTTGGAAAAACACATAATGAAATCATTTCCAGGCAGTTTCCACATCAGGGATAAGCTCAATCTTGCTCCAGTCAAAATAAACCAAATCATGAAAGAAAGCCTGCTCATTAAAACTTCTTTGGGATAGGGGGCAGCATTTTGGATGAATAGCATGTCCGAGTAAACTGCTTCCTAATACATGCATATTATTATTAGTATTGTATAGAAAACACTCTGAAGTTTCTAAAACTGTTTGAATGATGCCTGTGAGCATAAAATAACTCATATGGCAGGCAAAAACACAAACAGGAAGTGGGAAATCTGAGGTTTGTAGTTTTTGAACTCAGCCCCTATCGAATACACAGTGGGATATGGGTTATATTGCACTTCCTAAGGCTAGATGTCAACCGTCTTTAGAAGGTTGTTTCAGGCTTCTACTGTGGAGTGGGAGCGAATGAGAGCTGTTTGACTAAGGGGTCTGGCAGCAGCCTCGTTCTCAGTCATGCGCGTTCACATGAGAGGTAGCTCTTGTTCCATTGCTTTTCTACAGACAATGGAATTCTCCGGTTGGAACATTATTGAAAATGTATGATGAAAACATCCTAAAGATTGACTCTATACTTAGTTTGACAAATTTCTTCGACCTGTAATATAACTTTTTGAACTTTTTGTCCGACTGAACCTGAACACGTGTTTGGATTTGTTTACCAAACGCCCTAACAAAAGAAGCTATTTGGACATAAATGATGGACATTATCGAACAAAACAAACATTTATTGTGGAACTGCGATTCCTGGGAGTGCATTCTGATGAAGATCATCAAAGGTAAGTGAATATTTATAATGCTATTTTTGACTAATGTTGACAACACAACATGGAGGATATTTCTTTGGCTGGTTTGGGCTCTGAGCGCCGTACTCAGATTATGCTTTTTAAGTAAACTTTTTTTTAAATCTGTCACAGCGCTTGCATTAAGGAGAAGTGTATCTAAAGTTCCATGCATAACACTTGAATGTTCATCAAAACATTTATAATGAGTATTTCTGTGAATTCATGTGGCTCTCTGCCCAATCACAGCACGTTTTAGAACTACTGAACGTAACACGCCAATGTAAAATGAGATTTTTTTATATAAATATGCACTTTATCATTTTTTCATTTTTAAATCAGACACTGTGGCTGGATTAATGATAATTTTATCTTTAAAACGGTGCCCAATACTAGCGGAACCCCGGTCCTAGACAGGTTAAAACACTTCAAACTTCTCTTACGAATAAAATGTGGGTTTATCTTAGGAACCTTAGTATTTCAGCAACAACAGCAACAACAGCACAATGGTCACTGAAATCATTACAAAAAACACCAACCGCAGAATATTTATGTGGAACATTTGTCAATATCAAATCAATCAGGGTTGATTTATCTGGGCATTTAAGATTTGGGCAAGTGGGTGAGTTAATCAACTGGGTAAGATTCATAGAATTTCGCAAACATCGTTTAAACTTCTTGGTGATGGGGGGCAGTATTTTCACGTCCGGATGAAATGCATGACCAAATTCAACTGCCTGCTACTCATCCCCAGAAGATAAGATATGCATAGTATTAGTAGATTTGGATATAAAACACTCTGAAGTTTCTAAAACTGTTTGAATCATGTCTGTGAGTATAACATAACTTATTTAGCAGGTGAAACCCGAGGACAAACCATACAGATTTTCTTTGGAGGTCACTCTCTTTTCAATGGGGTTTTATTGAGAATCCAGTTTTCTAAGGGACCTTCTTGCAGTTCCTATCGCTTCCACTGGATGTCAATAATCTTTAGAAATTGGTTGAGGTTATTCCTTTGTGTAATGAAGAAGTACAGCCATCTTGAACGAGGGTCACTTGAAGTGTACTGTTAGATAGAGGCGCGTGACCAGAAATCTAGATTCAGTTTGTTTTCTTCCTGTATTGAACTCAGATCATCCCGTCTTCAATTTTATCGATTATTTCCGTTAAAAAATACTTTTGAGATATTTTGTAGTCACGTTGATGTCACACCCTGACAATAATTTGCTTTGTATGTTTATATGTTTTGTTTGGTCAGGGTGTGATCTGAGTGGGCATTCTATGTTGTGTGTCTAGTTTGTCTGTTTCTGTGTTTGGCCTGATATGGTTCTCAATCAGAGGCAGGTGTTAGTCATTGTCTCTGATTGGGATCCATATTTAGGTAACCTGTTTGGTGTTGGGTTTTGTGGGTGATTGTCCTTTTGTCCTTATGTCTGTCGTGTGCTAGTTTGCACCAGTATTAGGCTGTTTCGGTTTTCGTGTATTGTTTATTGTTTTTTCATATTGATTCGTGTTTACTTCAGTTTTATTAAACATGGATCGCAACAGACACGCCGCATTTTGGTCCGACTCTCTTTCACCTACAGAAAACCGTGACAATTGAGCAAGTTGGAACCAGTGTTTTTCTGGATCAAACGCGCCAAATAAATTGACATTTTCGATATATATCGACGGAATTAATCGAACAAAAGGACCATTTGTGATGTTTTATGTGACATATTGAGGTGCCAACAGAAGAATCTCGTCAAAGGTAAGGCATGAATTATATTTTTATTTCCGCATTTTGAAATGCCTGCAGGGTTGAAATATGCTTTTTTTCTCTTTGTTACTATGGTGCTATCATCAGATAATAGCATTGTTTGCTTTTGCTGAAAAGCCTTTTTGAAATCTGACATGTTGGCTGGATTCACAACAAGTGTTGCTTTAATTTGCTATCTTGCATGTGTCATTTAATGAGAGTTTGATTTTATAGTAATTTATTTCAATTTGGTGCTCTGCATTTTCCCTGGCTTTTGGCCCAACCACATATCCCAGAGGGGTTAAATCATCAGAAACCGGGTTTAACCAACCAACTAACTTATGTTTGATTTTTTTTTACAAACATCAAAATCTGAAATCAATCTGGGTAAACTGGTAGATCTTGTTGATTAGATATTGAGGAGAGCAGAGGAGAGGCACTAGCATCTGAGGACACACACACAGAACACAAACACACACACAGATTGAGTCATTAGGGTGTATGAGCGTATCCAGTCGTTAGGACAGGAGACCACTGGCTGTTTGTTCTGAGACTAAGTGCAGACTAATGGGATCGTACTAACATGACCCGTCCTGCTCCGTCCCAACACTCAGGGAGGAGGAGAGAGGAAAAGGGAGGAGACTGCTGCTTTTCTACTCCAGTTCCTCCACTCATCCCAGATCCCTCTACACAGGATAAGAGAGGAGGAGAAGGATGGCTCCTTTATACTGCAGTTGGATGACCGGGGTATGAGAGGGGATGAGAGGGGGTTGAAGGGGTAGGAGAGTGGATGAGAGGGGGTTGAAGGGGTAGGAGAGTGGATGAAAGAACATGAGAGGGGTAGGAGAGTGGATGACGTTATGACAGGGGAAGGGGATGAGAGGGGATGACTGGAGTAGGCGAGGGGATGATGGAAATGAAAGGGTAGGAGAGGGGATGACAGGGGTAGGATAGAGTGATGAAAGGGAATGAAAGGGCTAGGAGCAGGGATGAGAGGGGATGATGGGGGTAGAAGAGGGATGATGAAGAGGGGATGAGAAGAGAGGATGTGTGGGGATGACAGCGGTAGGAGAGGGGATGAGAGGGGATGACAGTAGAGGTCCAAAAAACTACCAAAAAAGCTGATACCGATTAAAAGGGCCAAGTTTTTTGTTTGTTTTTGTAATAATGACAATTACAACAATACTGAATGAACACTTATTTTAACTTAATATAATACAGGAGATGGGGAGAGATAGATGAGGTGGGGAGAGAGGGAGGGAGGAGATGAGGAGAGAAGGAGGAGGAGGGGAGAGAGGGATGGAGGGAGGAGGTGGGGAGAGAGCGGGGAGGGGGGAAGAGAGAGAGGGAGGAGGGGTGAGAGGGAGGAGGAGGGGGTGGGGGGTAGGAGAGGGGAGGAGAGGGTATGAGAGGGGTTGAAAGGAGTAGGACAGGGGATGAGAGTGGATGAGAGGGTAGGATAGAGGATGAGAGGGAATGAAAGGGCTAGGAGAAGGGATGACAGGGGATGACAGGGGTAGGTGAGGGGATGAGAGGAGTAGGAGAGGGGGAGGGGAGGGGAGGAGAGGGGATGAGATGGGTAGGAGAGGGGATGAGGGGGGAAACGGGTAGGAGAGGGGAAGAGAGGGGTTGGAGAAGGGATGAGAGTGGTAGGAGAGGGGACAAGAGCGTTAGGAGAAGGAATGAGAGGGGTATAAGAGGGGATGAGAGCAGTGGTGAAGGGGATGTTATGGGCATGAGAGGGGTAGGGTTGGGGATGAGAGCAGTAGGAGAGGAGATGAGAGTGGTAGGAGAGGGGATGAGAGTGGTAGGAGAGGGGATGAGAGCGGTAGGAGAGGAGATGAGAGCGGTAGGAGAGGGGATGAGAGCGGTAGGAGAGGGGATGAGAGCGGTAGGAGAGGGTAGGAGAGGGGATGAGAGGGGTAGGAGAGGGGATGAGAGCGGTAGGAGAGGGGATGAGAGCGGTAGGAGAGGGGATGAGAGTGGTAGGAGAGGAGATGAGAGTGGTAGGAGAGGAGATGAGAGCGGTAGGAGAGAGGATGAGAGCGGTAGGAGAGAGGATGTTGGAAGGTGATATGTTAAAGAGTTGTCGAGTTTAGTAGGAAGAGGAGACAATTCTCTTGTCTTCATGGAGTACCTGTGTGTGTTTCCGGTCCACTTCATCCCCCTGTGTATGTCCTTTCAAACACAGTGCCACAGGCTTGCCCCGGAGTATGTCCTTTCAAACACAGTGCCACGGGCTTGCCCCGGAGTATGTCCTTTCAAACACAGTGCCACGGGCTTGCCCCGGAGTATGTCCACTCAGGCACAGTGCCACAGGCTTGCCCCTAGAGTATGTCCACTCAGGCACAGTGCCACAGGCTTGCCCCGGAGTATGTCCTTTCAAACACGGTGCCACAGGCTTGCCCTGGAGTATGTCCTTTCAAACACAGTGCCACAGGCTTGCCCCGGAGTATGTCCTTTCAAACACGGTGCCACAGGCTTGCCCCGGAGTATGTCCACTCAGGCACAGTGCCACAGGCTTGCCCCGGAGTATGTCCACTCAGGCACAGTGCCACAGGCTTGCCCCGGAGTATGTCCACTCAGGCACAGTGCCACGGGCTTGCCCCGGAGTATGTCCACTCAGGCACAGTGCCACAGGCTTGTCCCGGAGTATGTCCACTCAGACACAGTGCCACGGGTTTGCTTAGCAGGTGTCTGACCCCCCTCCCTCTTTCTTATAACACATTTTATAATGCATTGTAACACTGACAGTGAGCATAACAGAGTAGCTTTATAGAAAGTGTTACCGGGATGTTTTCTAAACATTGTTACAAGGTTTTTATCCTAGTCATGCATGATTGTCCAAAAACGTTCCGACAACATTAGTGGAGACAATTCTCTTATTTTCCTACTTAAACGTTCAAAGACATTTCTTCTGGAGTTTGTAACATTGCTTGACTGTTCCTGGAATGTTTTCTGACAACGTTAACAAGATCTAGGTTAGGGAACAAAATATCTAGGTTAGGGAACAAAATATCTAGGTTAGGAAACAAAATATCAAGGTTAGGGAACAAAATATCCTGGTTAGGCAATATAATATCTAGGTTAGGGAATAGAATATCTAGGTTAGCCCCAAGGTATATCAAGGTTAGGGAACAAAATATCAAGGTTATAGGCTTGCCCCGGAAGTATGTCCTTTCAAACAATAGAATATCTAGGTTAGGGAATAGAATCTTTCAAACATAGAATATCAAGGTTAGGGAAGAAAATATCAAGGTTAGGAAACAAAATATCCTGGTTAGGCAATAGAATATCTAGGTTAAGGAATAGAATATCTAGGTTAGGGAATAGAATATCAAGGTTAGGGAACAAAATATCAAGTTTAGGAAACAAAATATCCTGGTTAGGCAATAGAATATCTAGGTTAGGGAATAGAATATCTAGGTTAGGGAATAGAATATCTAGGTTAGGGAATAGAATATTTAGGTTAGGGTATAGAATATCTAGGTTAGGGTATAGAAAATCTAGGTTAGAGAATAAAATACCTTGGTTAGGGTATAGTATATCCAGGTTAGGGTTTAGAATATCTAGGTTAGGGTATAGAATATCTAGGTTAGGGTATAGAATATCTAGGTTTGAGAATAAAATACCTAGGTTAGGGTATAGCATATCTAGGTGAGAGTATAGAATATCTAGGTTAGGGTATAGAATATCTAGTTTAGAGAATAAAATACCTAGGTTAGGGTATAGAATATCTAGGTTAGGGGTATACTAGTCAGGCACAGTGCCAGGGTTTGCCCCGGGTATGTATCTACTCAGGCAATACAATACCTAGGTTAGAGAATAGAATATCTAGGTTAGGCAATAGAATATCTAGGTTAGGCAATGGAATATCTAGGTTAGGGAATAGAATATCTAGGTTAGGGAATAGAATATCTAGGTTAGGGAATATAATATCTAGGTTAGGGAATATAATATCTAGGTTAGGCAATAGAATATCTAGGTTAGAGAATATAATATCTAGGTTAGGCAATAGAATATCCAGGTTAGAGAATAGAATATCTAGGTTAGGGTATAGAATATCTAGGTTAGGCAATAGAACATCTAGGTTAGGGTATGAAATATCTAGGTTAGGCCATAGAATATCTAGGTTAGGGAATAGAATATCTTGGTTAGGGAATAGAATATCTTGGTTAGGGAATAGAATATCTAGGTTAGGGAATAGAATGTCTAGGTTAGGGAATAGAATGTCTAGGTTAGGGAAGTATCTAGGTTAGGGAAGAGAATATCTGGTTAGGGAAGATGTTTTCTAGAATATCTAGGTTAGGCAAGAATATCTAGGTTAGGCAATAAATATCTAGGTTTGGGAACAAAATATCTAGGTTAGGGAACAAAATATCTAGGTTAGGGAACAAAATATCAAGGTTAGGGAACAAAATATCCTGGTTAGGCAATAGAATATCTAGGTTAGGGAATAGAATATCTAGGTTAGGGAATAGAATATCTAGGTTAGGGAAGAAAATATCTAGGTTAGGGAACAGAATATCTAGGTTAGGCAATAGAATATCTAGGTTAGGCAATAGAATATCTAGGTTAGGCAATAGAATATCTAGGTTAGGCAATAGAATAGCTAGGTTTGGGAATAGAATATCTAGGTTAGGGTATAGAATATCTAGGTTAGGCAATAGAACATCTAGGTTAGGGTATAGAATATCTAGGTTAGGCCATAGAATATCTAGGTTAGGGAATAGAATATCTAGGTTAGGCAATAGAATATCTTGGTTAGGGAATAGAAGTGTGTCATACACAACCTAGCAGAATGGTTCAGGGAACGAACATTGTTAATTGAGCATTTCTATGCTATTCTGTATTCATTCATTGGAAGGAAAGACACATATCTCCACTGGGCTCAGAATGTAAAGTAGTATAGATAGCTTAAAGAGATGCTCCTCCTTTTCTCCCCTCCTCCCACTCTCCCATCCTCCCACTCTCCCATCCTCCCACTCTCCCCTCCTCCCACTCTCCCACCCCCATCCTCCCACTCTCCCCTCCTCCCACTCTCCCCTCCTCCCACTCTCCCCTCCTCCCTCTTCCCAAAGCAATTCACTTTTTGTCCTGAATACAAGGTGTTATGTTTGGGCCAATGCTCTCCGTATTTTCAAGCATAGTGAAATAAGAGGAATAAGAGAAAGTAGGAAGATATACACAGTGTCAGTTCCAATACCCTATTTACAATGTGCAGGGATCCTGGAGAGGTACAAATGTAGGATCTTAATTTCATCGCTCTTTTTTTGTTGAGAATATTACTGCACAGCAATAAGTGCAAACGTACAGTGTATTCAAGTTTGAATTAAAAAGGCGCCAAAAGTTTGTAATTTCCACTTTAAAATGTCAGACTTGACAAAAACTTTATCAATCCCAACAAACAAAATTCCATTAATTATAGTCCACATAATAATTCACATATCCTGTTGTTAATGGATTATTTTCCTGCTGTAGCAAGCTGGCTCAAATTAAGATTCTACATCTGTAGAGGTAGATACTGTATGTATAGAGGTAAGGTGACTAGGCATCATAATATATGATAAACATAGAAGCAGCAGTGTAAATTGTGTGTGTGTGTGTGTGTGTGTGTGTGTGTGTGTGTGTGTGTGTGTGTGTGTGTGTGTGTGTGTGTGTGTGTGTGTGTGTGTGTGTGTGTGTGTGTGTGTGTGTGTGTGTGTGTGTGTGTGTGTGCGTAGAATCCTATGAGTTTGCATAACGTCAGTCCCCAAAAAAAGGCAGAAAGTCCATGGAGCCAGTCTGTTTGCTACTTAGCAGTCTTATGGATTAGGGACAGAAGCTGTTCAGGGGTCTGTTGGAGTCAGACTTGACGCACCGATACTGCTTGCCATGTGGAAGCAGAGAGAACTGTCTATGGCTTGGGTGACTGGAGACTGTAACTCCAGCCACCAACCACCATGCAATCTAGGGCGGTGCAGTAGCCATTCCAAGCAGTGATGCAGCCAGTTGAGATGTTCTCTATGGTGTAACTGTTTGTGTGTTTGTGTGTGTGCATGAGTGAACCACACATACCCTCACTCAGTGTTGTTTTCTGGGGTGAGATGGACAGATAGGGAAGCTGTTGATGAAATGAGAGGACAAAGAAGAGAAGAGCTCCACCAACAAATGGACACAATGCCCCCAGTCTAACAAAACACAGCTCTGTGTGTTCGCCTGGCTGGAGGAGATGGAGAAGCACAAATTCAATTGGACTTGCTTTTCTATTTGGAGAAATGTGAGTGAGCAACTTCCAGGAGAAAGATTGTGTATCTGGTGACTCAAGCAGAGCTTTGCTTCTACTTTGCTTCCTTCCACTCCAAATGTCCTAAAGTCTACATCTTTAAAATGAGCATAACCTTTTACCACTGAGTCTACATCTTTAAAATGAACATAACCTTTAACCACTGAGTCTACACCTTTAAAATGAACATAACCTTTTACCACTGAGTCTACACCTTTAAAATGAACATAACCTTTAACCACTGAGTCTACACCTTTAAAATGAACATAACCTTTAACCACTGAGTCTACACCTTTAAAATGAACATAACCTTTAACCACTGAGTCTACACTTTTAAAATGAACATAACCTTTAACCACTGAGTCTACACTTTTAAAATGAACATAACCTTTAACCACTGAGTCTACACTTTTAAAATGAACATAACCTTTAACCACTGAGTCTACATCTTTAAAATGAACATAACCTTTAACCACTGAGTCTACATCTTTAAAATGAACAACCTTCTATCTGTTTCTCGTCTCTCTTCCAATCCACCTGTCTCTATCTGTTTCTCGTCTCTCTTCCAATCCACCTGTCTCTATCTGTTTCCTCTTCCAATCCACCTGTCTATCTGTTTCTCTCTTTAAAATGTCTTCCTTTTAATCCACCTGTCTCTATCTGTTTCTCATCTCTCTTCCAATCCACCTGTCTCTATCTGTTTCTCTACATCTTTAAAATCCAACCTTCCAACTACTGTTTCTCGTCTCTCTTCCAATCCACCTGTCTCTATCTGTTTCCAATCCACCTGTCTCTCTTCCAATCCACCTGTCTATCTGTTTCTCGTCTCTCTTCCAATCCACCTGTCTATCTGTTTCTCGTCTCTCTTCCAATCCACCTGTCTATCTGTTTCTCGTCTCTCTTCCAATCCACCTGTCTATCTGTTTCTCGTCTCTCTTCCAATCCACCTGTCTATCTGTTTCTCGTCTCTCTTCCAATCCACCTGTCTCTATCTGTTTCTCGTCTCTCTTCCAATCCACCTGTCTGTTTCTCTAATCCACCTATCTGTTTCTCGTCTCTCTTCCAATCCACCTGTCTCTATCTGTTTCTCGTCTCTCTTCCAATCCACCTGTCTCTATCTGTTTCTCGTCTCTCTTCCAATCCACCTGTCTCTATCTGTTTCTCGTCTCTCTTCCAATCCACCTGTCTCTATCTGTTTCTCGTCTCTCTTCCAATCCACCTGTCTCTATCTGTTTCTCGTCTCTCTTCCAATCCACCTGTCTCTATCTGTTTCTCATCTCTCTTCCAATCCACCTGTCTCTATCTGTTTCTCGTCTCTCTTCCAATCCACCTGTCTCTATCTGTTTCTCGTCTCTCTTCCAATCCACCTGTCTCTATCTGTTTCTCGTCTCTCTTCCAATCCACCTGTCTATCTGTTTCTCGTCTCTCTTCCAATCCACCTGTCTCTATCTGTTTCTCGTCTCTCTTCCAATCCACCTGTCTCTATCTGCCTAGTTTTCCCTCAGTCTAACCCCTTTTATTCCTCTCTCTCCATCTCTTGCACCTCTTTTCCCCATCTGTCTTTCCCTCTCCTTTCACTCTCTCCTCCCTATCCCCCCATACCCCCTCTCTCTACCCCCGCTCTCTCTTTCTCTTTCCCTCTCTCCCCTCTCTCTCTCCTTTCCTCTCATTCATTATAGCTTGGTCTTGGCTGTGTCTGCTCTCTTCCCTTCTGTGGTGCTCAATTACTCTGTCTTCCCGGGGCAAGCGCTGATGTCAAGCTACCCTAATGACTTTCTGATTATCTGTCTTTAACTGATGAACGAGATGGAAATGTACCAGCACGGCCAACAGGGGTCTAGAGGGAGGACGTGGGAAGGAAGGAAGAAAGGAAGGAAGAAAGAAAGAAAGAAAGAAAGACAGAGAGAAAGAAAGACAGAGAGAAAGAAAGACAGAGAGAAAGAAAGAAAGGACAGAAAGAAAGGACAGAAAGAAAGGAGGGAAGGAAAAAGGAAGTGAGGGAGCAAGGGAGCAAGGGAAGGAGGGAGCGAGGAAGAGAGAGAAGTTAGGGAAAGAAGGGAGGCAGATATTCAGAGCAGAATAACATTAATATGCAGAAGGAAAGGTCTGTTGTATAGCTAGTAGAGACTCTTTAAAAGATCTATCCCACTGACAGACACTAAGTGAGGAGCGAGGGTTCAACCTCCAACTTATATATATGTATAGATTCAGGAGGACGTGTCTCTGAGCCCTCGACGAGGCATAACAACAGCTCCATTAAGGACATAAGGATCGTCCCTTCAGCGGCCTGATCTTCACTCCTTAAAGCACTACCACCCCAACCATCACCACCACCACTACTATCCCTCCATCAAGACCACCCCAACCATCACCACCACCACTACTATCCCTCCATCAAGACCACCCCAAACATCACCACCACCACTACTATCCCTCCATCAAGACCACCCCAACCATCACCACCACCACTACTATCCCTCCATCAAGACCACCCCAAACATCACCACCACCACTACTATCCCTCCATCAAGACCACCCCAACCATCACCACCACCACTACTATCCCTCCATCAAGACCACCCCAAACATCACCACCACCACTACTATCCCTCCATCAAGACCACCCCAAACATCACCACCACCACTACTATCCCTCCATCAAGACCACCCCAAACATCACCACCACCACTACTATCCCTCCATCAAGACCACCCCAACCATCACCACCACCACTACTATCCCTCCATCAAGACCACCCCAACCATCACCACCACCACTACTATCCCTCCATCAAGACCACCCCAACCATCACCACCACCACTACTATCCCTCCATCAAGACCACCCCAACCATCACCACCACCACTACTATCCCTCCATCAAGACCACCCCAAACATCACCACCACCACTACTATCCCTCCATCAAGACCACCCCAACCATCACCACCACCACTACTATCCCTCCATCAAGACCACCCCAACCATCACCACCACCACTACTATCCCTCCATCAAGACCACCCCAAACATCACCACCACCACTACTATCCCTCCATCAAGACCACCCCAAACATCACCACCACCACTACTATCCCTCCATCAAGACCACCCCAACCATCACCACCACCACAACTATCCCTCCATCAAGACCACCCCAACCATCACCACCACCACTACATCCCTCCATCAAGACCACCCCAACCATCACCACCACCATTATCCCTCCATCAAGACCACCCCAAACATCACCACCACCACTACTATCCCTCCATCAAGACCACCCAACCATCACCACCACCACTACTATCCCTCCATCAAGACCACCCCAACCATCACCACCACCACTACTATCCCTCCATCAAGACCACCCCAACCATCACCACCACCACTACTATCCCTCCATCAAGACCAACCCAACCATCACCACCACCACCACTACTATCCCTCCATCAAGACCACCACCCCACCACCACCACTACTATCCCTCCATCAAGACCACCACCCCTCCACCACCACTACTATCCCTCCATCAAGACCACCACCCCTCCACCACCACCACCCCTCCATCAAGACCACCACCCCTCCACCACCACCACCCCTCCACCAAGACCACCCCACCCCACCACCAACACCACCACCACCATCACCACCACCACTACTATCCCTCCACCAAGACCACCACCCCTCCACCACCACCACCATCCCACCCCTCCTCCACCATCATCATCACCACCACCATCATAACCACAACCAACAGCACCACCATTATCATCCCCAAATCCACCGTCACTACCTTCATTATCATCACCACTACCACAAACTCCACCATCACTACCACCACCACCATTATCATCACCATCACCACTACCACCACCACCTTCACCACCATCACCACCACCACTACCAGCATCACCACAACCACCACCAACACCAGCACCATCACCATCACCATCATCACCACCATCACCAGCACCATTATCATCATCACCACCAGCACCATTACCAGCACCGTCATCACCAACACCACCATCACCATCATTACCACCATCGCCATCACCACCTTACCAGCACCATTATCATCATCACCACCACCACCAACACCATCACCAGCACCACCAGCGTCATCATCACCACCACCACCACCATCATCACCACCAGCACCATCATCACCATTAACAACACCCTATCCACACCATCTCCACCACCACCACCATTATCATCACCACCTCCACCGTCACTACCTTCATTATCATCACCACTACCACAAACTCCACCATCACTACCACCACCACCACCATTTTCATCACCACCACCACCACCATCACCACTACCACCACCACCTTAACCACCTCCTCCACCATCACCACCACCATCACCAGCACCATCATCACCACCATCACCATCATCACCACCAGCACCATCATTACCACCATCACCATCACCACCTTACCACCACCATTATCATCATTACCACCACCACCAGCACCACCATTATCATCATCATCATCATCAACACCAGCACCACCAGCGCCATCATCACCACCACCACCATCATCACCACCAGCACCATCATCACCATCCAAAACACCCTACCAACACCCTTAACACCACCATCACCACCACCACCCAGCCCGGCAGGCCGCTGTGCCTGCATCATATAAAGTGATTGTTGATGCTTGACTTTGACCTTCTAAAACACTATTGATTTCTCCTTCTCTTCCAGATGAGAGTTGATGTCAGTTAGGCCTTTAATTCATTCTGGGTGAAAAATTTGTTTGACGTTAAAAGGATACACAAAATGTGTGTGTGGGGGAATGAGAACTTGTAGTGCATTTGAGGTTTAAAAATGCTTCTAAAGTTTACAATTTCCACTTTGAAATTTCAGATTTGATTTGCAAATAACGAAAAATGCCTCAACCAATAAAAAATAGGTATATTACTTAATTTCCACAAAATAATTCACATTTCCTGTTGCTGTCGGATTTTTCATTCTGTAGCAAACTGGCTCAAATTAAGATCCTACATCTGCAGGACCAGAGCCAGCAGAACTCTCTATTACTGCCTCTCTATAGTTACGTCTCTCTCTCTCATCACTGACACTATAGTTATCTTCCTCTCTCTCTCCCACTCTCTCTCTCTCCCACTCTCTCTCTCCCACTCTCTCTCTCCCACTCTCTCTCTCTCCCACTCTCTCTCTCTCCCACTCTCTCTCTCTCTCTCTCTCTCCCACTCTCTCTCTCTCCCACTCTCTCTCTCTCTCTCTCTCTCTCTCTCCCTCACTCTCTCCCACTCTCTCTCTCTCTCTCCCCCACCCTCCCTCCCTCTCTCTCTCTCTCTCTCCCCCACCCTCCCTCCCACTCTCTCTCCGCCCTTCCCCCTCCCTCTCTCTCACTGCCTTGCCTCTCTCTCTCTCTCTCACACACACCTTTCACACACTCTCTCTCTCTCCCTCACTCTCTCACACTCTCTCTCTCTCTCTCCCCCACCCTCCCACCCTCTCTCTCTCCCGCCCTCCCCCCCTCTCTCTATCTCCTGCCTTGCCTCCCTCTCTCTCTCTCTCTCTCTCCCTCCCTCTCTCTCTCTCTCCCCCACTCTCCCTCACTCTCTCTCTCTCTCTCTCTCCCGCCTCTCTCTCTCTCCCCGCCTCTCCCGCCCCCTCCCTCTCTCCCGCTCTCTCTCTCCCCACCCTCCCTCTCTCTCTCTCCTGCCCTCCCTTCCTCTCTCTGACCTGCCCTCCCTTCCCCTCGCTCTCTCTCTATCCTCTCTATTCCTATCACTGCCTTTCTCTCCCCTCTCTCTCTCTATCCCCCTTCTCTATATTCTCTATCCCTATCACTGCCTCTCTGTAGTTGCAGAGGCAGCCTCTATGTCTCTGTCTCCGTCTCTGTCACTGCCTTTCTGTTGTCACCTTTTTCTCTTTCTCTCAACCCCTCTTTCTCTCTTTCTGACCTCCCTTTCTCTGTCAACCCCTCTGTCTCTTTCTGACTCTCATTTATAAGTTCTCTTCCTTTTATTCATCCCCCTTTAAGAATGCCTTTTGTCCTGCTCAATTACCCCTCCTTTCTTTCATTCCTCCATCGGGCCGGTGTGGACACAGTAATGACATTCTGATTATCATTCTGTAAATGAGAACTGAAATGAGTGTGTGAGGCCTTGCCAAGGAAGATTAGAATAGAGCAGCGAGAGGACTTTCAATACGAAATGGAGAGGAGGGAGAGAGGGAGTATAGCGACAACAAGACGTTTGAAAAAGGTGAAATATTTGACAGCACACAGCGGATTAAATAACATTACTGTTCAGGATTTAATTGACCCCTGTTTAAGTTTTGTATTAGAGTGGACACAATACAGGTGAAGAGTCCTTCATGTCCAATAAAATATCTCTGTTGAAGATATGTTCTACTCCCCTCTAAGACAATGAACTGTAGTTGTACTCTTATATGTGACTCTGGGTGGTGAATTGGTCTGTACAAAAAAAGCTACAAACTCCTAGTGTGTGTGTGTGTGTGTGTGTGTGTGTGTGTGTGTGTGTGTGTGTGTGTGTGTGTGTGTGTGTGTGTGTGTGTGTCAGATTCTGCTTGCTTCCTGAGCAGCTACTGCTTGCTTCCGGAGGAGATTCTGCTTGCCTCCTAGGCAGACGCTTCTTGCCTCCTGAGCAGACGCTGCTTGCTTCCTGAGCAGACGCTTCTTGCTTCCTGAGCAGACGCTTCCTGAGCAGATGCTTCTTGCTTCCTGAGCAGATGCTGCTTGGTTCCTGAGCAGATGCTGCTTGCTTCCTGAGCAGATTCTGCTTGCTTCCTAAGCAGATGCTGCTTGCTTCCGGAGGAGATTCTGCTTGCTTCCTGAGCAGATGCTGCTTGCTTCCTGAGCAGATGCGCTGCTTGCCTCCTGAGCAGATACTGCTTGCTTCCTAAGCAGCTACTGCTTGCTTCCGGAGGAGACTCTGCTTGCCTCCTAGGCAGACGCTGCTTGCTTCCTGAGCAGACGCTTCTTGCTTCCTGAGCAGATGCTTCTTGCTTCCTGAGCAAACGCTTCCTGAGCAGATGCTGCGTGCTTCCTGAGCAGATGCTGCTTGCTTCCTGAGCAGATGCTGCTTGCTTCCTGAGCAGATGCTGCTTCCTGAGCAGATTCCTGAGCAGATGCTGCTTGCTTCCTGAGCAGATGCTGCTTGCTTCCTAAGCAGATACTGCTTGCTTCCTGAGCAGATATTGCTTGCTTCCTAAGCAGATGCTGCCTGCAGATGCTGCTTGCTTCCTAAGCAGATGCTTCTTGCTTCCTAAGCAGATGCTGCTTGCTTCCTGAGCAGATGCTGCTTGCTTCCTGAGCAGATGATGCTTGGTTCCTAAGCAGATACTGCTTGCTTCCTGAGCAGATTCTGCTTGCTTCCTAAGCAGATACTGCTTGCTTCCGGAGGAGATTCTGCTTGCCTCCTAGGCAGATGCTGCTTGCTTCCTGAGCAGATGCTGCTTGCTTCCTGAGCAGATTCTTCTTGCTTCCTGAGCAGACGCTGCTTGCTTCCTAAGCAGATGCTGCTTGCTTCCTGAGCAGACGCTGCTTGCTTCCTAAGCAGATGCTTCTTGCTTCCTGTGAAGATGCTTCTTGCTTACTGAGCAGATACTGCGTGCTTCCTAAGCAGATGCTGCTTGCTTCCTGAGCAGATGCTGCTTGCTTCCTGAGCAGATACTGCTTGCTTCCTGAGCAGATAATGCTTGCTTCCTGAGCAGAAACTGCTTGCTTCCTGAGCAGATTCTGCTTGCTTCCTTAGCAGATTCTGCTTGCTTCCTAAGCAGATGCTGCTTGCTTCCGAAGCAGATGCTGCTTGCTTCTTAAGCAGATACTGCTTGCTTCCGGAGGAGATTCTGCTTGCCTCCTAGGCAGACTTGCCTCCTGCTGCTTGCTTCCTAAGCAGATGCTTCTTGCTTCCCGAGCAGATGCTTCTTGCTTCCACAGCAGATACTGCGTGCTTCCTAAGCAGATGCTGCTTGCTTCCTAAGCAGATACTGCTTGCTTCCTGAGCAGATACTGCTTGCTTCCTAAGCAGATACTGCTTGCTTCCTGAGCAGATTCTGCTTGCTTCCTTAGCAGATTCTGATTGCTTCCTAAGCAGATGCTGCTTGCGTCCTAAGCAGATGATGCTTGCTTCCTAAGCAGATGATGCTTGCTTCCTAAGCAGATGATGCTGCAGATGATGCTTGCTTCCTAAGCAGATGATGCTTGCTTATATAAGTCTTTGCTGCCTGAATCATTCCAGTAGCATTTGTATATTCCACTTTAATAAAATGTCAGATTATATGTTTCTTGCTCTAGGGCACTGGTTCAAATTAAGATCATACACCTGTAGTTGAACACAACCCAGTTGTCAGGGCAATGTCCCAGCCATGCCACTGTAGCTGTCATATAACCCCACAAGATGTAGGCTGGTGCCATATCCGTTTGGGCTGTCTAGCCAAGCTTGGTGTGACAATGACCACAGGAGTTGACTAGACAGCACAAACAGATCTGGGACCAGGCTACCACGCATGACAATGACCATAGGAGTTAGCAAGACTGCATAAAAAATATCGGGGACAAGGCTACAACAGAGTAGCATCACTGGCAGATTCTCAGTCTCTCTCTCATTCCCGTCCAATCAGCTAGCTATACTCATCTCCAGGTCTTCAGACTGCTGTTTAATAGTATCTCAATGTCCTGACCAATCACTTTAATTGATATTTCTCCAGCACTAACTCTCAGAGGGTCTAACAGATGTAATCGTCAGATAGGAAATCTGGTCCCTGTGGACTTATTTGGGTCCATTATGACTGCAGGCTTGACTGGGGACTGCAGAGTGATGCCAGTGGCATGATAGATATAGAGAGATAGACAGAAACATCTACAGAGCAGCCTCCTGGTCTCGCTCCGTAGACACGTACATCGCCCACCCGAGTATAGTACTCGCCAATGTCCAGTCTCCTGACAAAAGGTAGATGAAATTCGAGCAAGGGTTGCCTTCCATTGAGACATCAGAGATTGCAACATTCTCTGTTTCACAGAACCATGGCTCTCTCGGGATATGTTGTCGGAAACGGTTCAGCCACCAGGCTTCTCCATGTATCGCGCCGACAGAGATAAACTCTTCTCTGGGAAGAAGAAGAGGGGGGTGTATGCTTTATGATTAACGACTCATGGTGTAATCATAACAACATACAGGAACTCAAGTCCTTCTGCTCACCTGACCTACAATTCCTTACAATCAAATGCCGGCCATATAACCTCCCAAGACAATTCTCGTCAGTTATTGTCCCAGTGGTGTACATTCCCCCTCAAGCAGACACCATGACGGCCCTCAAGGAACTTCACTGGAGTCTATGTAAACTGGAAACTATATATCCTGAGGCTGCATTTATTGTAGCTGGGGATTTCAACGAAGCAAATTTGAGAACAAGGCTACCTAAACTCTATCAGCATATTGATTGCACTACCGACGGGTGTAATACACTTGATCACTGCTACTCTAACTTCCACAATGCATACAAAGATCTTGCCCGCCCTCCCTTCAGCAAATCCGACCACGGCGCCATCTTGCTCCTACTGTCTTATAGGCAGAAACTCAAACAGGATGTACCAGTGACTAGAACCATTCAACGCTGGTCTGACCAATCGATCACGCAGACTTGGATATGTTCCGGTCAGCCTCTGATAACAACATAGATCTATACGCTGACTAGGTGAGTGAGTTTATAAAGAAGTGCATTGGAGATGTTGTACCTACCGTGACTATTGAAACCTACCTTAACCAGAAACCGTGGATGGATGGCGGCATTCGCACAAAATAAAGCACGAACCACTGCATTTAACCATGGAAAGAGGTCTGGGGATATGGCTGAACATAACCAGTGTAGTTATTCCCTCCACAAGACAAACAAATAAGCAAAATGCCGCTACAGGGACGAAGTGGAGTTGCAATTCAGGGTCTACAGGAAATCACGTACTACAAAAGGAAAACCAGCCACATCATGGACACCAACGTTACACTTCCAGACAAACTAAACACCTTCTTTGCCCGCTTTGATGATAAAACAGTGCCACCGTCACAGCCCGATAACAAGGACTGCGTCCCCCCCCCCCTCTCCTTCTCCGAGGCCGACATGAGCAACACATCTAAACTTGTTAATTAAAACCCCTTCAAGGCTGCTGGCTCAGACGGGGTACCTAGCTGTGTCCTCAGGGCATGTGCAGACCAGCTGGCTGGTGTTTTTACGGACATATTCAATCACTCCCTATCTCAGTTTGCTGTCCCCACATGCTTCAAGATGGCCACCATTGTTCCTGTACCCAAGAAGGCAAAAATAATTTAACTAAATGACTACCGCCCCGTAGCACTGACTTCTGTCATCATGAAGTGCTTTCAGAGACTAGTCAAGGATCATGTCACCTCCACCGTACTGGCCACCCTAGACCCACTTCAATTTACTGCCCCGACAGGTCCACAGACGATGCCATCGCCATCACACTGCCCTATCCCATCTGGACAAAAGGAATACCTATGTAAGAATTCTGTTCATTGACTACAGCTCAGCATTCAATAAACACCACAGTACCCTCCAAGCTCATCATCAAGCTGGAGGCCCTGGGTCTTAACCCCGCCCTGTGCAATTGCGTCTTGGACTTCTTGAAGGGCCGCCCCCAGGTGGTGAAAGAAGGAAACATCTACACTTCGCTGATCCTCAACACTGGCGCCCCACAAGGGCGCATGCTCATCCCCCTCCTGTATTCCCCATTCACCCACGACTGCGTGGCCATGCACGCCTCCAACTCAATCATCAAGTTTGCAGACGACACAGCAGTAGTGGGCTTGATTACCAACAACGATGAGACAGCCTACAGGGAGAAGGTGAGGGCACTCAGAGTGTGGTGTCAGGAAAACAACCTCTCACTCAACGTCAACAAAGCAAAGGAGAAGATCATGGACTTCAGGAAACAGCAGAAGGAGCACCCCACTATCCACATCAAGGGGACAGCAGTGGAGAAGGTGGAAAGTTTAAAGATCCTAGGCGTACACATCACAGACAAACTGAAATGGTCCACCCACTCAGACAGTGTGGTAAAGAAGGTGCAACAGCGCCTCTTCAACCTCAGAAGATTTTTGGCTTGTCACCCAAAACCCTGACAATCTTTTACAGATGCAAAATTGAGAGGATCCTGTCGGGCTGTATCACAGCCTGGTACGGCAACTGCACAACCCTCAACCGCAAGGCTCTCCAGAGGGTAGTGCGGTCTGCACAACGCATCACCAGGGGCAAACTACCTGCCCTCCATGACACCTGCAGGACCTGATGTCACAGGAAGGCAAAAAAGATCAAGGACAACAACCACCCCATCCACTGCCTGTTTACACCACTACCATCCTGAAGGCGAGGTCAGTACAGGTGCATCAAAGCTGTCACGAGAGACCGAAAAACATCTTCTATCTCAAGGCCATCAGACTGCTGAACAGCCACCACTAAGTGAGAGGCTGCTTCCTACATCGAGACGCAAACACTGGCCACCTTAATAAATGTATCACTAGTCCCTTTAAACAATGCCACTTTAACAATGTTTACATGTCTTACATTACTCATATCATATCTATATACTGTATTTAATAGCATCTATTGCACCTTGCCTATGCCGCTCGGCCATCGCTCATCCATATAATTATATGTACATATTCTCATTCATCCCTTTAGATGTGTGTGTATTAGGTAGTTGTTTGAAAATTGTTAGCTTGCTTGTTAGATATTACTGCACTGTCGGAACTAGAAACACAAGCATTTTGCTACGCTCGCATTAAACTCTGCTAACCATGTGTATATGACCAATATAATTTGATTTGATTTGAGAGATAGAGAGGGGGCTTGGATGGAGAGATAGAGGACTAGCACTGACTTTGCTGATAACTACTTTGTTGAGGGAAAATGTACTTGCTACGATTGTGATATGTTGTTGCCTCACCTCGCTATCTTCAGATGAATGCACCAATGTAAGTCGTTCTGAATAAGAGTGTCTGCTAAATGACGAACATGTCAAATGTAAATGTAGATAGAGCAGATAGGTAGTAGCTCGGGTCTTGGTTGGGAGGATCACAACATTATTCATGTTCTGTGGCATCAGTGGGGGCTTGATAAGCTGAAGGATTTTGAAAGTGCAGTTATTTAAAACTTGTATGTTTTGATATGTTTCCATTCCCTTGTTGTCGTATTATGTTGTTAAAGGCTCAGGTCAAAAACATGCTTTGAGGTTGGAATAATACTGTGAAACTGTGAAAAGGATGGTAACGCCCTTTTAGTGTAAGAGCTGAGAAAACACTGCCTGAAATTCCAGCCTATTTTGGTGTGATGGAGATGTGGCCTTCCATGGTGACATCACTATGCGGTAAAATAGTTAATAGACCAATAACAAAGAGTTCCAAACCGCTCTGCCATTAACAGCTACTTTTCTGTTGTCCCCTCCCCACTTAGACCAGTCCCAGACAGTCCAGGCTAAATTATTGCTTCAGAATTTGCCCTTTACAAAAAAGTTATGTTTTTTTATTTTACCATTTTAGTTAAAACCATCACAGTAAGGTACTTCAATGTTACCCAGAAATAATTTGATATTGAGATAAAAACGGCTGCATTAGACCTTTAAACTGTCTAAGCCTACAAATGCACCTGTGTGTGAGTATCTGTGTGTGGCTAATTGTATGTATTGAGTGTGTGTAGCTCTAGTTAAATGTCTTCTCTACCTCAGCCCAGTGGTTCCCGAATCGGGATGTCAGTGGCAATGATACCATATGGCATTCTCATGTTCCGCATTCTGCATTCCATGTTCCGCCAACCTCAGGAGTCACTCGCAGTGTCTTCATTAATTGTGACTAACTCCTGTGTGCCAGAGAGCTGCTGCCTGCAATGTAACAATCTGGGTCTCCGGCCTGCTGACGATAGCACCATCACACACCACTCACTCTGCCACCAGCCTCTGCGCCCCTTGGCAGCAGCACAGCAAGAAGGATGGGCATGATTGTTTGCCAAGAGTTTTAATATTTCTCTGTTGGAAATGATCTGAACAAGAGTCTTGCAGCTAACATCTCTGTATTCAAATAGGTAAATGATTGTTGTGCCATAACTACAAAAACAGTTAATGTATCTTCTCTCCCTGTGTGCTTTCGTCTTTGTTGGAAATGAGGCATTTGTGTGGAATGGCTTCCATCCAGCCGGTTGTGTTAAAAAACTTGACTATCAACAGCTTATTCAGAGGGAAGGAGAGAGGAAGACCATAGACCATGAGATGTTTTTATTGGGAGCAATAGTCTGAAACAACCCACGACACAAACATAACTCTGTAACTCGCTGTCATTCATACAGTGTGTATGCCCATGGTGTATGGTGTGGAAGTGATTAAATGTGGTTCTTTCTCTAGGTCATGTTGGGGTGTTGGACACAGTGAAGAGGCATAGAGGATGCAGACAGTGTCTGTAAGCTGTCTCACTCACACTGACTGACTGCTGAAGACAACAACAACAGCTATTCCCACTGAACCAAGTCCAGCAAAGGAAAAGCAAAGGTAAAGCTTTTACTAAGATATTGATGGCTATTCAATATCCAGTAGACGCTGAAAATGTGGCTGCCTCTTTTCAGTTCCAATTGAATGTGTGGCTGTTAGCAGGTTTGAATTGTGTGGCTGTTAGCAGGATTGAATTGTGTGGCTGTTAGCAGGTTTGAATTGTGTGGCTGTTAGCAGGTTTGAATTGTGTGGCTGTTTGCAGGTTTGAATTGTGTGGCTGTTAGCAGGTTTGAATTGTGTGGCTGTTAGCAGGTTTGAATTGTGTGGCTGTTAGCAGGTTTGAATTGTGTGGCTGTTTGCAGGTTTGAATTGTGTGGCTGTTTGCAGGTTTGAATTGTGTGGCTGTTTGCAGGTTTTTGCAGGTTTGAATTGTGTGGCTGTTTGCAGGTTTGAATTGTGTGGCTGTTTGCAGGTTTGAATTGTGTGGCTGTTTGCAGGTTTGAATTGTGTGGCTGTTTGCAGGTTTGAATTGTGTGGCTGTTTGCAGGTTTGAATTGTGTGGCTGTTTGCAGGTTTGAATTGTGTGCTGTTAGCAGGTTTGAATTTGTGTGGCTGTTTTTGAATGTGTGGCTGCAGGTTTGAATTGTGTGGCTGTTTGCAGGTTTGAATTGTGTGGCTGTTTGCAGGTTTGATTGAAATTGGTTTGAATGTGTGGCTGTTTGCAGGTTTGAATATTTGTGTGTGCTGTTTGCAGGTTTGAATTGTGTGGCTGTTTGCAGGTTTGAATTGTGTGGCTGTTTGCAGGTTTGAATTGTGTGGCTGTTTGCAGGTTTGAATTGTGTGGCTGTTTGCAGGGCTTTTGAGGTTTGAATTGTGTGGCTGTTTGCAGGTTTGAATTGTGTGGCTGTTTGCAGGTTTGAATTGTGTGGCTGTTTGCAGGTTTGAATTGTGTGGCTGTTTGCAGGTTTGAATTGTGTGTTAGCTTTGTTTGTGGCTGTTAGCAGGTTTGAATTGTGTGTTAGCTGTTTGCAGGTTTGAATTGTGTGGCTGTTTGCAGGTTTGAATTGTGTGTTAGCTGTTAGCAGGTTTTGAATTGTGTGGCTGTTTGCAGGTTTGAATTGTGTGGCTGTTTGCAGGTTTGAATTGTGTGGCTGTTTGCAGGTTTGAATTGTGTGGCTGTTTGCAGGATTGAATTGTGTGGCTGTTTGCAGGTTTGAATTGTGTGGCTGTTTGTAGGTTTGAATTGTGTGGCTGTTTGCAGGTTTGAATTATGTGGCTGTTTGCAGGTTTGAATTATGTGGTTGTTTGCAGGTTTGAATTGTCTGGCTGTTTGCAGGTTTGAATTGTCTGGCTGTTTGCAGGTTTGAATTGTGTGGCTGTTTGCAGGTTTGAATTGTGTGGCTGTTTGCAGGTTTGAATTGTGTGGCTGTTAGCAGGTTTGAATTGTGTGGCTGTTAGCAGGTTTGAATTGTGTGGCTGTTTGCAGGTTTGAATTGTGTGGCTGTTTGCAGGTTTGAATTGTGTGGCTGTTTGCAGGTTTGAATATGTGGCTGTTTGCAGGTTTGAATTGTGTGGCTGTTTGCAGGTTTGAATATGTGGCTGTTAGCAGGTTTGAATGTGTGGCTGTTTGCAGGTTTGAATGTTTGTTTGCAGGTTTGGAAGTGGCTGTTTGCAGGTTTGAATTGTGTGGCAACAAAAGGTTTGACACTGTTTGCAGGTTTGAAATGAAGACTGTTTGCAGGTTTGAATTCTGTTTGCAGGTTTACTGTTTGCACATTGTTCTTTTGCAGGTTTGAATATGTGGATGTTAGCAGGTTTGAATGTGTGGCTGTTTGCACATTGTCCTTTTGCAGGTTTGAATATGTGGCTGTTTGATTTGAATTGTGTTTACAGGTTTGAATTGTGGCCTTTGAATGTTTCTTTGGAAGACGTAGGTACTCACAACAAAAACACCAACTAAATGAAGACCAATTCTGAGGTCTACTGCACATTGTTCTTCCTTTTTACGGATGAGGTCTACTGCACATTGTCCTTCCTTTACACGGATGAGGTCTACTGCACATAGTCCTTCCTTTACACGGATGAGGTCTACTGCACATTGTCCTTCCTTTACAAGGATGAGGTCCACTGTACATTGTCCTTCCTTTACATGGATGAGGTCTACTGCATATTGCCCTTAATTCACATGGATGAGGAGCATGGGGTGAGAATGAGAACAGTGGACAAGGTTAACAAGTGTGAAAATCCATATCCTTTCCAACGCTGACTTATTCAGACTGGTCAAGTCAGAGAAGAACATTGAACTTATCAAATCCACTTGAGCTCTCTATTTTATCATGACTTTGTGAAACTTAGCTTTTACTTGTTATTATGATTAAATACATTTTGTCACACATAGAGAAGAGCTGTGAGCCACAGACTTTACAGGCTGACAACATAGAGAAGAGCTGTGAGCCATAGACTTTACAGGCTGACAACATAGAGAAGAGCTGTGAGCCACAGACTTTACAGGCTGACAACATAGAGAAGAGCTGTGAGCCACAGACTTTACAGGCTGACAACATAGAGAAGAGCTGTGAGCCACAGACTTTACAGGCTGACAACATAGAGAAGAGCTGTGAGCCACAGACTTTACAGGCTGACAACATAGAGAAGAGCTGTGAGCCATAGACTTTACAGGCTGACAACAGAGAAGAGCTGTGAGCCACAGACTTTACAGGCTGACAACATAGAGAAGAGCTGTGAGCCACAGACTTTACAGGCTGACAACATAGAGAAGAGCTGTGAGCCACAGACTTTACAGGCTGACAACATAGAGAAGAGCTGTGAGCCATAGACTTTACAGGCTGACAACATAGAGAAGAGCTGTGAGCCATAGACTTTACAGGCTGACAACAGAGAAGAGCTGTGAGCCATAGACTTTACAGGCTGACAACGTAGAGAAGAGCTGTGAGCCACAGACTTTACAGGCTGACAACAGAGAAGAGCTATGAGCCACAGACTTTACAGACTGGCAACGTAGAGAAGAGCTGTGAGCCACAGACTTTACAGGCTGACAACGTAGAGAAGAGCTGTGAGCCACAGACTTTACAGGACTGCCAACAGAGAAGAGCTGTGAGCCACAGACTTTACAGACTGACAACGTAGAGAAGAGCTGTGAGCCACAGACTTTACAGGACTGACAACATAGAGAAGAGCTGTGAGCCACAGACTTTACAGACTGAGAACATAGAGAAGAGCTCTGAGCCACAGACTTTACAAGCTTTCTTCTTCTGGTGGTGTAGTTTAATCTAATCTACATGACTGCACACTGAGACGTCCCAGAAGCAGGTTTCATTGTATTAACAAGATTAAAACTCTGGTGCTTCCCGAGTGGCGCAGCCATCTAAGGCTCGAGGCATCACTACAGACCCGGGATTCGATCCTGCATCACACCCGGACGTGATCGGGAGTCCCATAGCGCAGGGCACAATTGGCCCAGCGTCGACCCGGGTTAGATGAGGGTTTGGCCGTGGGGGCTTTCCTTGGCTCATCACGCTCTAGCAACTCCTTGTGGCGGGCCGGGCGCCTGCAGGCTGACTTCAGCCGTCAGTTGAACGGTGTATCCTCTGACACATTGGGTTAAGCTGGCTGAGGCGTGGTTGGGCGGGTTACATTTCAGAGGACGCTTGAATCGGCCTTCGCCTCCCAAGCTCGTTGGGGAGGTGCAGCGATGAGAAAAGGTCAACATTTAGGGAGATAAAGCGGGGGAAATACAAAACAAATGTAAATTACAACTCTACTGGTTCACAGTGCAAACAAAGAACTACGCGTCCATCAAGAATCTTCATCCTTGCAGCCATGATGCCGAGTGCCTTCTCTGACTCTCTGACAAATGAGTCGTAGTAGTTCCAGGTATGCCCAGGTTTATGGAGATGGACAACTATGAATGAGAGTTAACAAGAGAATGTCAGATACAGTATATATATATTTTTTATATATATATATATATATATATTTTTTTTTTTTGTAAAGAAAGACAATTTTCCAGGAACCAAATTCCAAAAGCCTTGATAAAATGACACATCTCATATAGAGGTGCGTACATGTATGCATTATTAACAACAGAAAGTAGAAACAGAAACAGTTTAATTCATTACAACATTCTATTACCAACATTCCTTGATGAGGGCACATGGGGTTCTCATGTAGGGAGAAATATCCCAGGAAAAATTAGGACTTGGCGTTGTGGTACAAGGCAGGACAGCTGACTGTGGTAAATTCTGTGTCTTCTGCAGCAGTTTGGACCCCAAAACCTGAGCCTGTAGAGCCATCTTCTCTGTCTCTGTATCTCGCCTGTAGACCCATCTTCTCTGTCTCTGTATCTCGCCTGTAGAGCCATCTTCTCTGTCTCTGTATCTCGCCTGTAGACCCATCTTCTCTGTCTCTGTATCTCGCCTGTAGACCCATCTTCTCTGTCTCTGTATCTCGCCTGTAGAGCCATCTTCTCTGTCTCTGTATCTCGCCTGTAGACCCATCTTCTCTGTCTCTGTATCTCGCCTGTAGACCCATCTTCTCTGTCTCTGTATCTCGTCTGTAGACCCATCTTCTCTGTCTCTGTATCTCGCCTGTAGACCCATCTTCTCTGTCTCTGTATCTTCGCCTGTAGAGCCATCTTCTCTGTCTCTGTATCTCGCATGTAGACCCATCTTCTCTGTCTCTGTATCTCGCCTGTAGAGCCATCTTCTCTGTCTCTGTATCTCACCTGTAGAGCCATCTTCTCTGTCTCTGTATCTCGCCTGTAGAGCCATCTTCTCTGTCTCTGTATCTCGCCTGTAGACCCATCTTCTCTGTCTCTGTATCTCGCCTGTAGACCCATCTTCTCTGTCTCTGTATCTCGCCTGTATACCCATCTTCTCTGTCTCTGTATCTCGCCTGAAGAGCCATCTTCTCTGTCTCTGTATCTCGCCTGTAGACCCATCTTCAATTCAATTCAATTCAAGGGGCTTTATTGGCATGGGAAACATGTGTTAACATTGCCAAAGCAAGTAAGGTATATAATATATAAAGTGAAATAAACAATAAAAATTAACAGTAGACATCACACATACAGAAGTTTCAAAACAATAAAGACATTACAAATGTCATATTATATATATATATACAGTGTTTTTACAATGTGCAAATGGTAAAGGACACAAGATAAAATAAATAAGCATAGATATGTGTTGTATTTACAATGGAGCGTGTTCTTCACTGGTTGCCCTTTTCTCGCGGCAACAGGTCACAAATCTTGCTGCTCTGATGGCACACTGTGGAATTTCACCCAGTAGATATGGGAGTTTTTCAAAATTGGATTTGTTTCGAATTCTTTGTGGATCTGTGTAATCTGAGGGAAATATGTCTCTCTAATATGGTCATACATTGGGCAGGAGGTTAGGAAGTGCAGCTCAGTTTCCACCTCATTTTGTGGGCAGTGAGCACATAGCCTGTCTTCCCTTGAGAGCCATGTCTGCCTACGGCGGCCTTTCTCAATAGCAAGGCTATGCTCGCTGAGTCTGTACATAGTCAAAGCTTTCCTTAATTTTGGGTCAGTCACAGTGGTCAGGTATTCTGCCGCTGTGTACTCTCTGTGTAGGGCCAAATAGCATTCTAGTTTGCTCTGTTTTTTTGTTAATTCTTTCCAATGTGTCAAGTAATTATCTTTTTGTTTTCTCATGATTTGGTTGGGTCTAATTGTGCTGCTGTCATGGGGCTCTGTAGGGTGTGTTTGTGAACAGAGCCCCAGGACCAGCTTGCTTAGGGGACTCTTCTCCAGGTTAATCTCTCTGTAGGTGATGGCTTTGTTGTGGAAGGTTTGGGAATCGCTTCCTTTTAGGTGGTTATAGAATTTAACTGCTCTTTTCTGGATTTTGATAATTAGTGGGTATCGGCCTAATTCTGCTCTGCATGCATTATTTGGTGTTCTACGTTGTACACTGAGGATATTTTTGCAGAATTCTTCTCTGTCTCTGTATCTCGCCTGTAGAGCCATCTTCTCTGTCTCTGTATCTCACCTGTAGACCCATCTTCTCTGTCTCTGTATCTCGCCTGTAGAGCCATTTTCTCTGTCTCTGTATCTCGCCTGTAGACCCATCTTCTCTGTCTCTGTATCTCGCCTGTAGAGCCATCATCTTTGTCTCCATATCTTGCCTGTCGAACCATCATCCTTATCTCGATATCTCACTTACAGCGGGCATCTTCTCTGTCTCCGTATCTCAATTGTAGCGGCCATCTTCTTTGTAATACTGTTTGGCTGTAGGTGGTTATTACCACCTCATCACCCTCTACTGTCCCAGGGTAATACTGTTTGGCTGTAGATGGTTATTACCACCTCATCACCCTCTACTGTCCCAGTGTCACGCCTTGGTCTTAGTATTTTGTGTTTTCGTTATTTAGTTGGTCAGGCCAGGGTGTGACATGGGTTTATGTTGTTGTATTTCGTAGTGGGTTTTTTTAATTATTGGGATTGAGGCTGAGTAGGGGTGTTGCATAGGTTTGGCTGCCTGAGGCGGTTCTCAGAGTCAGGTGATTCTCGTTGTCTCTGATTGGGAACCGTATTTAGGTAGCCTGGGTTTCACTTTGTATTTTGTGGGTGATTGTTACTGCCAGTCAGCCAGACTCTTCCAGATCTGCCAGTCAGCCAGACTCTTCCAGATCTGCTAGTCAACCAGACTCTCCCAGATCTGCTAGTCAACCAGACTCTTCCAGATCTGCTAGTCAACCAGACTCTTCCAGATCTGCTAGTCAACCAGGATCTGCCAGAACTGCCAGCCAGCCAGGATCTGCCGGATTCAACTGCCTGGCTGGGCTTCCTCTCAATGCTGGGTTTGCTCTCAGTGCTGGGTTTGCTCTCAGTGCTGGGTTTGCTCTCAGTGCTGGGCTTGCTTTCAGTGCCGGGCTTCCCCTCAGTCCCGAGCTGCCCCTCAGTCCCGAGCTGCCCCTCAGTCCCTAGCTGCTCCTCAGTTCAGTGGGGTTCTGGGTGAGGACTATTTGGCCATGGTCGGCGGCGAGGGTGGATTATCCCAGGACGTGAAGGGGAGGAACTATGACATTTATCGAGTGTGTGTCAGGACCCGGTTACGAACCTGGGTCTCCGGAGTGAGAAACAGTCACTTAACCAACTGAGCCACGAATAGTCAGCAGAACCCAGAAGATGAGGCAGACACAGCAGTACTTAAGACGGTGTATTTAATAAAGTAAAAAAGGAGAAGTCCTTCAATACAAAATGGCAAATCCAAAAGGTGGTAGGAATAGCACAAAAAAACCCTCAAGAGATACTCAAAAACAAAAACAGAATTCCACAAGAGCATCCACCGGAATCGACAAGAAAACACAGAACACTAGGGCTGGGTGCTAACATACAATCAGGTAAAACGAGGCACAGGTGCAAATAATAATGGGGAACAAGGGAAAAAACATAAGGTCAAAAAGCACAATGGGGGCATCTAGTGACCAAAACCCGGAACAACCCTGGCCAAATCCTGACAGAATCCCCCTAGGAACGGCTCCAGACGTTCCTACCAGCTCTCTCAGAGTGGAGGGCCCTGAACTGACGAATGAGGTCAGGGTCCAGGATGTCTTTGGCAGGAACCCAGGAGCGCTCCTCGGGACCGTAGCCTTCCCAGTCCACCAGATACTGCCAGGACCGCTGCACCCGGCGGGAATCCAGTATCCGATGGACGGTATAAGCCGGCTGGCCTCCAATGACACGAGGCGGAGGGGGAGGTCTGTCTGCCGGGACAAGGGGAGAAAAAACAACAGGTTTTAACAATGAAATGTGAAATGTGGGATTAATCTTAAGGGATCTGGGTAAGTGTAGGCGATAAGAAACTGGGTTAACTCTCCTGGCAACCTTGAAGGGACCGATGTATTTTTGGGACAGCTTGCGAGACTCCACCCGTAGAGGTAAGTCTCTTGCGGAGAGCCAGACTCTCTGGCCGGGGCGCAGGGTAGGCCCGGGACGGCGACGTCTGTTGGCTTGTTGTTGGTACCTCTGTGAGGAACGCATAAGATTAAGACGGGTCTTCCTCCACATAAGCCGACAGCGTCTGACGAACTTCAAGGCTGAAGGCACTCTGACTTCTGCCTCCTGGTCCGGGAACAATGGAGGAGCATAGCCAAACTGACACTCGTGCGGGGACATACCAGTGGAGGAGGAGCGCAAGGTGTTGTGCGCGTATTCGGCCCAAACAATAAAGGATGACCATGTGGACGGGTTGTCACGAGTCATACATCGGAGGGTGGTTTCCAGCTCTTGATTCATCCTCTCTGTTTGGCCGTTGGACTCCGGATGGTACCCTGAAGATAGACTGGCAGAAGCCCCCATGAGTTGGCAGAAGGCCTTCCAAAACCTTGAGGCGAACTGGGGACCTCTGTCAGAAACCATATCTTGAGGAATGCCGAAGACTCGGAACACATGATTAATTACCAACTCAGCCGTTTCCTTGGCAGAAGGTAACTTAGTCAGAGGGACGAACCTGGCCGCCTTTGAAAACCTGTCGATTATGACTAGGATAGTAGTATTGCCATGGGATGGAGGAAGTCCAGTAATAAAGTCCAATGAGATATGGGACCAGGGTCTGTGGGGAACAGGTAAAGGGTGAAGGAGTCCTTGAGGGCGGAGGTGAGAAGATTTGCCCTGGCAGCACACGGGACAGGCATTGACGAAAGTGGCAACGTCTTCTCTTATGGTAGGCCACCAGAACTTACGCTGGATGAACTCCAAGGTGCGACCTACGCCCGGATGACAGGTGAGGCGAGAGGAGTGCCCCCACAGAAGGACCTGAGTCCTCACTGCCTTGGGGACAAACAACCGATTGGCAGGACCTCCTTTCGGGTCCGGTTCGCTAGCTTGAGCACGTCTCACGGTATCCTCAACTTGCCACGAGATCGGAGCCACAATCTTAGCAGCAGGAAGGACAGGCATGTCCGTGTCATCTCGAATGGCAGGAGCGTAGACTCGGGACAGGGCATCCGGTTTGAGATTCTTCGACCCGGGCCGATAGGTGAGGATAAACTGGAATCGATTGAAGAAAAGAGACCATCTAGCTTGTCTAGAGTTCAACCGCTCGCCTGCTGGATATACTCCAGATTTTTGTGGTCCGTAAGCACTTGAAACGGGTGAGAAGCCCCCTCGAGCCAGTGTCTCCATTCCTTCAATGCCATCTTAACCGCTAGGAGTTCACGATCCCCCACATCGTAGTTCCTCTCAGTCGGGTAAGCCGGTGTGAGAAGAAAGCGCACGGATGAAGCTTCTTGTCTTCACCCCTCTGAGACAGGACAGCTCCAACACCAACCTCTGATGCGTCTACCTCCACCACAAATGGTTCATCCGTAGTCGGTAGTATCAGGATGGGAGCAGAGAGAACGCGCTGCTTGAGTCCTTGGAAGGCCGTCTCAGCTTCTCTTCCCCACAAAAACCTTGCATTGCCACCCTTGGTTAAAGCTGAGAGAGGGGCTGCCACCAAGCTGAAGTTCTTGATGAACTTGCGGTAAAAGTTTGTGAAGCCCAGGAAACGCTGAACTTCCTTAACGGATTTGGGGTGGGCCAATCCGCTACCGCCCCTACCTTCCTGGGGTCCATTTGGACTCGACCGGGTTCCACTACAAATCCCAGGAATTGTACTCGGGATGAATGGAATTCACATTTTCCGGCTTAACGTACAGATGGCTGTCCAGGAGGCGTTTGAGTACTTGTCTGACATGCTTAGTGTGTTCTTGAAGGGAGCTCGAAAAGATGAGGATGTCATCCAAGTAAACGAACACAAATATGTTAAGCATATCCCTAAGCACATCGTTTATGAGCGCTTGGAACACCGCTGGGGCGTTGGTCAGGCCGAAGGGCATCACCAAGTATTCATAGTGACCAGTAGGCGTGTTGAAAGCGGTCTTCCACTCGTCACCAGGTCTGATCCGCACAAGATGGTATGCGTTCCGCAGGTCAAGCTTAGTGAAAACAACTGCTTCCTGGAGCAGCTCGAAGGCTGTGGCCATAAGGGGTAGCGGGTAACGGTTACGGACGGTTATGGCATTGAGTCCCCGGTAGTCGATGCAAGGACGTAATCCACCGTCTTTCTTGGCCACAAAGAAAAACCCTGCTCCCGCCGGGAGGTGGATGGACGCATGAGGCCTGCTTCCAGAGCGTTCTTGATGTAGGTATCCATAGCAGCTCGTTCGGGTGGAGATAGGGAAAAGATCCGACCCCTGGGGGGCAAGTGCCCGGAAACAGGTCGATGGGGCAATCGTAAGGTCTATGGGGTGGTAGCATGGTGGCCCTCTGTTTGCTAAACACCAGTTTGAGGTCATGGTAACACTCGGGAACTCGGGTCAGGTCGATGGATTCTAAAGACTCGGGAGTAGAACTCAGGGAATTCTGGAAAATACAAGTAGCTTGGCACGTAGGACCCCACTGCTTGATAGTGCCCACAGACCAGTCGATGTGAGGGTTATGGCTGTGAAGCCAGGGGTATCCAAGGACGAGAGGGAACTCGGAACAGGAGATCAAATGAAAGTTCATCAATTCCTGGTGTTGTGAAACTGAAAGTCGCAAGGAGGTAGTGACATGAGTGACAAGTCCAGATCCCAAAGGGCTTCCATCCAATGTAGTGACCCTCATGGGTTCACTTAGAGGTTCAGAGGGAACGCCATTCTCCTTCGCCCAGACACCATCCATGAAGTTACCTGCGGCTCCAGAGTCTACCAAGGCTTGAAGGTGAAGCTTGTGGTTGTCCCAGGAGAGGGTGACTGGAATGAGCAGACGGGAGTTGGACGGATGGGAGGAGGTTATGTTTCCCGTTACAGTTCCCCCCGGTCTGTACGGGACAGAGCGTTTCCCTGGAGCCCGGGACACGTGGAACGGAAATGGCCCGGTTTGCCGCAATATAGACAGCGTCGCTCCCTCATCCGGCGGTCTCTCTCAGCCTGGGAGATGCGTCCAATCTGCATGGGTTCCGATGGAGCCAGCGAGGATAAAGGTGGGGACTCGGAGCTGGGACTGATAGGAGCTAGAGGTCTACGGTTGAGTTCTCTCTCTCTCAGACGCTGGTCAATGCGTGAGGCCAACTTGATCAGGGACTCGAGATTGTCCGGTGGTTCCCGAGTGGCCAGTTCATCTTGGATAGTGTCGGAAAGGCCTTTCAGAAAGCACACCGTGAGCACCTCGTTGTTCCAGCCACTTGCTGCTGCCACCGTGCGGAACTGGATGGCATAGTCCGTCACGCTGCGCCAACCTTGGTGGAGAGTCAGGAGCTGTTTGGCTGAGTCAGAACCACTGCTTGGGCCTTGAAACACTCGTTTGAATTCCTCAGCAAAGGCAGAGTAGCTGGCACAGCAGGAACTATGGGCATCCCACACAGCAGTAGCCCAGGCCAGGGCTTTTTCCGACAGCAGGGTGATGATATAAGCGATCTTAGACCGGTCGGTGGGAAACGACGAGGGTTGTAGCTCAAAGGAGAGAGAACATTGGGTGAGAAACCCTTTACAAGCACTTGGATCACCTGAGAACCGTTGGGGAGGTGGAAGACGAGGTTCAGCCAGGGGGTTAACTGCCATGGGTACGTGAATCTGAGGTACTGGGACGGGAACTGTTGCCGGGGTAAGACGATCAGATATTTGCTTAATGGAAGTCAGCATCTCCGACAGAAGATGAGAATGTCTAGCCATTAAGGCCTCTTGCTGAACCAGGGCGGCTTCGTGGCGTTGGACAGTCTCCTGGTGGTGGGACAGCATGGCAAAAAGGTCCTGGGAACTGGCTGCCTCTGGGTTCATTTTTGGCTCTGTGTTTCTGTCAGGACCCGGTTACGAACCTGGGTCTCCGGAGGAGAAACAGTCACTTAACCAACTGAGCCACGAATAGTCAGCAGAACCCAGAAGATGAGGCAGACACAGCAGTACTTAAGACGGTGTATTTAATAAAGTAAAAAGGAGAAGTACTTAAATACAAAAATGGCAAATCCAAAAGGTGGTAGGAATAGCACAAAAAAGCCTCAAGAGACACTCAAAAACAAAACAGAATTCCACAAGAGCATCCACCGGAATCGACAGGAAAACACAGAACACTAGGGCTGGGTGCTAACATACAAACACAGAGCACAGAACTGAGGGAAACTAAGGGTTTAAATACAATCAGGGTAAACGAGGTACAGGTGCAAATAATAATGGGGAACAAGGGAAAAACATAAGGTCAAAAAGCACAATGGGGGCATCTAGTGACCAAAACCCGGAACAACCCTGGCCAAATCCTGACAGTTTGGTCCACGTCCCGAGCTGGAACCGCCACCATGGACAGACGCCTACCCGGACCCTCCCTATGGTTTTGAGGTGCGTCCGGGAGTCCTCACCTTAGGGGGGAGGGGGGGTTCTGTCACGCCTTGGTCTTAGTATTTTGTGTTTTCATTAATTAGTTGGTCAGGCCAGGGTGTGACATGGGTTTATGTTGTTGTATTTCGTAGTGGGGTTTTTTAGTTATTGGGATTGCGGCTGAGTAGGGGTGTTGCATAGGTTTGGCTGCCTGAGGCGGTTCTCAATCAGAGTCAGGTGATTCTCGTTGTCTCTGATTGGGAACCGTATTTAGGTAGCCTGGGTTTCACTTTGTATTTCGTGGGTGATTGTTACTGTCTCTGTGTAGTGTTCACCAGATAGGCTGTAATAGGTTTCACGTTCCGTTTGTTGTTTTTGTATTTATTAGTTATTTCATGTATCGTTCCATTTTTTCTTCATTAAAGACATGAGTAACCACCACGCTGCATTTCGGTCCGACTCTCTTTCAACAAACGAAGAACGCCGTTACACCCAGGGTAATACTGTTTGGCTGTAGATGGTTATTACCACCTCATCACCCTCTACTGTCCCAGGGTAATACTGTTTGGCTGTAGATGGTTATTACCACCTCATCACCCTCCACTGTCCCAGGGTAATACTGTTTGGCTGTAGATGGTTATTACCACCTCATCACCCTCTACTGTCCCAGGGTAATACTGTTTGGCTGTAGATGGTTATTACCACCTCATCACCCTCTACTGTCCCGGGGTAATACTGTTTGGCTGTAGATGGTTATTACCACCTCATCACCCTCTACTGTCCCAGGGTAATACTGTTTGGCTGTAGATGGTTATTACCACCTCATCACCCTCTACTGTCCCAGGGTAATACTGTTTGGCCGTAGATGGTTATTACCACCTCATCACCCTCTACTGTCCCAGGGTAATACTGTTTGGCTGTAGATGGTTATTACCACCTCATCACCCTCTACTGTCCCAGGGTAATACTGTTTGGCTGTAGTTGGTTATTACCACCTCATCACCCTCTACTGTCCCGGGGTAATACTGTTTGGCTGTAGATGGTTATTACCACCTCATCACCCTCTACTGTCCCAGGGTAATACTGTTTGGCTGTAGATGGTTATTACCACCTCATCACCCTCTACTGACCCGGGGTAATACTGTTTGGCTGTAGATGGTTATTACCACCTCATCACCCTCCACTGTCCCAGGGTAATACTGTTTGGCTGTAGATGGTTATTACCACCTCATCACCCTCTACTGTCCCAGGGTAATACTGTTTGGCTGTAGATGGTTATTACCACCTCATCACCCTCTACTGTCCCAGGGTAATACTGTTTGGCTGTAGTTGGTTATTACCACCTCATCACCCTCTACTGTCCAGGGGTAATACTGTTTGGCTGTAGATGGTTATTACCACCTCATCACCCTCTACTGTCCCAGGGTAATACTGTTTGGCTGTAGATGGTTATTACCACCTCATCACCCTCTACTGTCCCAGGGTAATACTGTTTGGCTGTAGATGGTTATTACCACCTCATCACCCTCTACTGTCCCAGGGTAATACTGTTTGGCTGTAGATGGTTATTACCACCTCATCACCCTCTACTGTCCCAGGGTAATACTGTTTGGCTGTAGATGGTTATTACCACCTCATCACCCTCTACTGTCCCAGGGTAATACTGTTTGGCTGTAGATGGTTATTACCACCTCATCACCCTCTACTGTCCCAGGGTAATACTGTTTGGCTGTAGATGGTTATTACCACCTCATCACCCTCTACTGTCCAGGGGTAATACTGTTTGGCTGTAGATGGTTATTACCACCTCATCACCCTCTACTGTCCCGGGGTAATATTGATCCCTTTCCCACTTTTTTTTAAGTTAAATTATTTTTAGGTCGCTTGCGAGCACATTCATACTGTTCGGTCTAACTGAAGCATGCTGACGCCTAAAGTCAGATATAGAACTAGAACATTCAGATTCAGAAGTTGATTAATCTAATCACTATGCTTTTGGGAACTGGACCGTGTTCATGTGCTACTGAAATTGCTGTATTGTTGGTAGAGTGGATGGTGTCTTTGTGAGGGTGGAACAAAAAGAGTTTACATGCATGTTTTTATTCCTTTGTTGAATGAGGTTTTGTCACATTTTACAGAGGTAAAATAGAAGATAGGGAGAGAGCGGAAGAGAGAGAGGGGAGAGAGGGAGACAGAGAGAGGGAGGGATACAGAGAGACAGAGAGAGGGAGAGAGGGGAGATCACTCCCACATCCAGATAACTCAGAAGGAGGAGAGAGAAGGGGAAGAAGGGAGGACAGTGCTTTTTTTGATAAACTTGAATGGGTATTTAACACCAATGCTTTATCAATCATGTAGGCCTACAGTACAACAGTCTGGTTTACGAAACAAAATCTGTAATTTTCAATGAACATGTTGGGGTTTAAACATGTAAGTAAACCGAAACTGAAAGACTGTCGCCTTTAGAGAGAGAGTTATTAGTCTCTCTCTCTGACTGGTCTGTAGTGTGTGTTTGGCTGGGGAGTGAGAAGGCTTTTCCAGACAGACCATAATAAAACTCTTCTGACTCTGAATAATAGATGCTGTCTGAGAGAGTTGAAGTAGTCTGTCCTTCCTTCCCTTCTTTACTTAGAAAGCGTGGAAAGTCAAGTTGGAAAAGATCGTCCCAGAAATGGACACTTTTAAGATGTATTTCAGGGTCACAAAGGGAATAGAGGGAGAGGTTGAAGTTTTAGCTAACTGATGATACAGGTTGTCTGGTAGTTGTTCTCTCTTAGGGAGATAAAAATATACATTTACTCAATATCTACCTCTCTCTATCTCTGTATGTCT